>NW_028147431.1:2426355-2564994 GCF_008360975.1 Lichenostomus cassidix
AATCCCAAAAAAATCCCCAAAATCCCCCAAAAATCCCAACAAATCCCCAAAATTCCCCCAAGCCCCCCCCAAAATCCCTTAAAAATCTCCTAAAAATCCCCAAAAAGTCAAAAAAAATCCCAAAAAATCCCAAAAAAATCCCACAAAATCCCCAAAAATCCCCCAAGTCCCCCCAAACCCCGCCGTACCTCCGTAGCCCAGCATGGGGGGTCTGGGGGTCCCGTAGGGCATCAGCCCCTGCTGGGCCTGCGGCGGGTAGGGCAGAGCGCCGGGGGTCAGCCCTGGGGACAGGGACAGGGGTCACCAAGGGGTCACTCTGTGGTCACCCTGCGGCCACCAAGGGGGGTGGGGACAGCGGGGGGACCTGAGCTCTGTGACTATGGCAGATGGGATTCGGTTTAGGGGTTTTTGGGGGATTTTTGGGGAGGTTTTGGGGCTTTTGGGGGAGATTTTGAGGTTTTTTGGGGAGATTTTAGGGCTTTTGGGGCTTTTTAGGGAGATCTTGGGGTTTTTTGGGGTTTTTTTGGGGCTTTTTGGGGCTTTTGGGGGAGATTTTGGGGCTTTTGGGGGAATCTTTGGGGAGATTTTGGGGATTTTGGGGAGATTTTGAGGCTTTTTGGGGTTTTTTGGGGAGATTTTGGGGTTTTTTTAGGGAGATTTTGGGGCTTTTTGGGGGATTTTTGGGGAGATTTTGGGGAGGTTTTGGGGCTTTTTTGGGGAGATTTTGAGACTTTTTGGGGAGATTTTGGGGCTTTTTGGGGGATTTTTGGGGAGATTTTGGGGATTTTTGAGGCTGTTTTGGGGTCAGTTTCACCGTGGGACACTCTGCTGGGGAGGGAGGTGACACAGAGCCTGGGGGGTGACAGTGACCAGGGGAGGGGACAGAGACCCTGGGGTGACATGAGTGACCCGATGGGCCTGAGGGGAACTCCTGGTGACCCCTGGGAGTGACCAATGACCCCAGAGGTGACAGAGGTGACAGGGGAGGTGACACAGGTGACATACCTGTACTGGGGCCTGGCGCTGGACAGGGGGTGACAGGGAGGTGACAGGGGAGGTGACAGGGGAGGTGACAGAGGTGACACAGGAGGTGACAGGGGAGGTGACACAGGGGGTATGACAGGGGTGACAGAGGTGACACAGAGGTGACACAGGTGACACAGAGGTGACACAGGTGACATTACCTGCATTAGGTCCCGGAGCAGGTCCCCCCTTGCCCTCGGGCAGCGCTGGCCGCTTGGGATCCATCAGGAAGTTGTTGAAGAACAAAACCTCCTTGCGCACGGCGCTCATCTTGTCCCCGTGCTTGTTGAAGATGTGCTTCCGGACAAACTCGGGACCCTGCGGGGACATTGGGGACATTGGGGACATCAGGGACAGCCAGGGGATCGGGGACAGCCAGGGACACTGGGGGACATTAGGTCACACACGCTCTCATCTTGTCCCCGTGCTTGTTGAAGATGTGCTTCGACAAACTGATCCTGAGGGGACACCGGGGACATTGGGGACATCAGGACAGCCAGGGGACATTGGGGACATTGGGGACAGCCGGGGATCACAGACAGCCAGGGGACATTGGGGACACCCAGGGGACAGCCAGGGGACACCGGGGGAATATCGAGACATCAAGGCGATTGACCCCACTGTCCTGCAGAGCATCTCAAATGACCCCAGAGTGACCCCAATGACCCCTGGGATGTCCCCAGTGTCCCCACCTTGAACTTTTTCCCACTCAGGGGACACAGCCACTTGTCCTTGCCCAGCTCCTGGGTGTTGGCACTGAACCCAAAGTGTCCCCAGTGACCCCAGAGTGACCCCAATGACCCCTGGGATGTCCCCAGTGTCCCCACCTTGAACTTTTTCCCACTCAGGGGACACAGCCACTTGTCCTTGCCCAGCTCCTGGGTGTTGGCACTGAACCCAAAGTGTCCCCAGTGACCCCAGAGTGACCCCAATGACCCCTGGGATGTCCCCAGTGTCCCCACCTTGAACTTTTTCCCACTCAGGGGACACAGCCACTTGTCCTCGTCCAGCTCCTGGGTGTTGGCACTGAACCCAAAGCGTCCCCAATGACCCCAGAATGACCCCAGAGTGACCCCAACGACCCCAGAGTGACCCAAATGACCCCTAGGATGTCCCCAATGTCCCCACCTTGAACTTCTTGCCGCTGAGGGGACACAGCCACTTGTCCTTGCCCAGCTCCTGGGTATTGGCGCTGAACCCAAAGTGTCCCCAATGACCCCAGAGTGTCCCCAGTGACCCCAAAGTGACCCCGATGACCCCTGGGATGTCCCCAATGTCCCCACCTTGAACTTTTTCCCACTCAGGGGACACAGCCACTTGTCCTTGCCCAGCTCCTGGGTGTTGGCACTGAACCCAAAGTGTCCCCAGTGACCCCAAAGTGACCCAAATGACCCCAGAGTGTCCCCAGTGACCCCAGTGACCTCAGGGATGACCCCGGAGTGTCCCCAAAGTCCCCACCTTGAACTTTTTGCCGCTGAGGGGACACAGCCACTTGTCCTTGCCCAGCTCCTGGGTGTTGGCGCTGACGAACTTCTCCAGCTCCTGCTCGGGGTCCTTGCGGCCGAGGCGCTGAGCCTCCTCCTCGGGGACACTGCCCGGTCCGGCCAGCAGCGGGGCCAGCCGCGCCTCGAAGCCGCGCTGCCACTCGGACACTGCGGGGACACCACAGGTCAAAACCCCATAAAAACCCTGTAAAATCCCATAAAAATCCCATTAAAATCCCATAAAAATTGATTTAAAAATGGGAAATTGGGCTCGGACACTGCCCGGTCCGGCCAGCGCTGCCACTCGGACACTGCGGGGACACCGACTGCGGTCACTGGGAGTGACCAAAACCCCATAAAACACCATGAAAATAGATTTAAAAATGGGAAATTGGGCTCGGACACTGCCCTGTCCGGCCAGCACTGCCCCTCGGACACCGCGGGGACACCACACCAGAGATCAAAACCCCATAAAATCCCATAAAAACCCCGTAAAAACCCATAAAAATAGATTTTAAAATGGGAAATTGGGCTCGGACACTGCCCAGTCCGGCCAGCAGTGGCCAGCTGAGCCTCGAAGCCGCGCTGCCACTTGGATACTGCGGGGACAGCAAAGCAGAGATCAAAATCCCACAAAATCCCATAAAAACCCCATAAAAACCCCATAAAAACCCTGTAAAATCCCATAAAAACCCTGTAAAAACCTGATAAAAATTGATTTAAAAATGGGAAATTGAGCTCGGACACTGCCCGGTCCGGCCAGCACTGTCGCTCGGACACTGCAGGGACACCGACTGTGGTCACTGGGAGTGACCAAAACCCCATAAAACACCATAAAAACCCCATAAATCCTATAAAAACCCCGTAAAATCCCATAAAAACCCCATTAAAACCCGATAAAAATTGATTAAAAAAGGGAAATTGGGCTCGGACACTGCCCGGTCCGGCCAGCGCTGCCACTCGGACACTGCGGGGACACCAAACTGGTGAGATTAGGGTGACTTTGGGGTTATTTTCAGGGATTTTGGGCTCACCTTCCCCGTGTGACACCCTGTTAGGCGGCAGAGGGGGTTTTTGGGGTAATTTTGGGGTTTTTGGGGTGATTTTGGTGTTTTTTAGGCTCACCTTCCCCGTGTGACACCCTGTTAGGCGGCAGAGGTGGTTTTTAGGTTATTTTGGGGTAATTTTGGGGTTTTTTTGGCTCACCTTCCCCATGAGACACCCTGTTGGGTGGCAGAGGCAGTTTTTAGGGTGATTTTGGGGTAATTTTGGTGTTTTTTGTCTCACCTTCCCCATGAGACACCCTGTTGGGTGGCAGAGGGATTTGGATGGTTTTTAGGTTTATTTTAGGGTGATTTTGGTGGTTTTTTGGTTCACCTTCCCCATGTGACACCCTGTTGGGAGGCAGAGGGGGTTTTTAGGGTAATTTTCAGGGATTTTTGTCTCACCTTCCCTGTGTGACACCCTGATAGGTGGCAAAGGTGGTTTTTAGGTTATTTTGGGGTAATTTTCGTGTTTTTTGTCTCACCTTCCCCATGTGACACCCTGTTGGGAGGCAGAGGGGGTTTTTGGGGTGATTTTGGGGTTTTTGGGGTGATTTTGGTGTTTTTTTGTCTCACCTTCCCCGTGTGACACCCTGTTAGGTGGCAGAGGATTTTTTAGGGTTATTTTGGGGTTTTTTTGTCTCACCTTCCCCATGTGACACCCTGTTAGGTGGCAGAGGTGGTTTTTAGGTTATTTTGGGGTAATTTTGGGGTTTTTTAGGCTCACCTTCCCCATGTGACACCCTGTTGGGAGGCAGAGGGATTTGGATGGTTTTTTTAGGGTTATTTTAGGGTGATTTTGGGTTTTTTTGGCTCACCTTCCCCGTGTGACACCCTGTTAGGTGGCAGAGGATTTTTTAGGGTTATTTTCAGGGATTTTGGGCTCACCTTCCCCGTGTGACACCCTGTTGGGAGGCAGAGGTCCCCTGACGTGGATGATCCCACACCTGTTGGGCATCTCGTCCTCGTTGGGATACTCAGAGGTGTTGTAATAATCCACAGAGTGGACAATGCGCAGGTAGAGCAGCAGCCGGTCCAGCACCTGCAGGGACAGGGGGGCATTGAGGGGACATTAGGGACAGTGGGGACATTGGGGACATTGGGGACAGTGGGGACATCGGGGACATTGGGGACACTTTTGGGACAGTTTGGGAACACATTGGGGACACTTTGTGGACACTCAGGTGACACCTTGGGGACACCTTTGGGGACCCTTTTGGGACACTTATTGGACACTCAAGTGACACTTTGGGCACTCTCTGGGCACACCTTGGGGACACTTTGGGCACACCTTTGGGACACTTTGGGGACACTTTTAGGACACTTTGGGAACACATTAGGGACACTCTGTGGACACTCAGGGGAGACTTCTAGGACACCTTGGGGACACTTTTGGGAGCACATTAGGGACACTTTGTGGACACTCAGGTGACACCTTGGGGACACCTTTGTGGACACCTTGGGCACACCTTAGGGACACATTGGGGACACCTTGTAGACACTTTAGGGACACTTCTAGGACACCTTGGGGAAACTTTGGGCACACCTTTGGGACACTTTGGGGACACTTTTGGGACAGTTTGGGAACACATTAGGGACACTTTGTGGACACTCAGGGGAGACTTCTAGGACACCTTGGGGACACTTTTGGAAGCACATTGGGGACACTTTGTGGATACTCAGGTGACACCTTAGGCACACCTTGGGGACACTTTGGGGACACCTTGGGCACACCTTGAGCACACCTTGAGCACACCTTTGGGGACACTTTGAGCACACCTTGGAGACATTTTGGGCACACCTTGGGGACACCTTGGGGACACTCAGGTGACACTCTAGGCACACCGTGGGGACACTCAGGTGACACTTTGGGGACACTGTGGGCACACCTTGAGCAGCTTCTCGTCGCGCTCCACGGTGACCTCGGCCGGGTTGTTCTCCCGCGCAGTGTCCTCGCCGCTGGCCACGCCCTGTCCCTGTCCCTGGCCTTGTCCTTGTCCCTGTCCTTGTCCCAGCAGCTCCTCCTCCTCGGCGCTCACCTCCTCGATCAGGTAATCCGTGATGTGCCTCAGCACGGGGTTCTGGGCCTGGGGACAGCAGGGACAGCGTTGGGGACAGCCAGGGGACACTGGGGACATCATTGGGGACATCAGGGACACTGGGGATCAGGTAATCCGTGATGTGCCGCAGCACGGGATTCTGGGCCTGGGGACAGTGGGGACAGCGTTGGGGACAGCCAGGGGACAGCCAGGGGACACTGGGGACATTGGGGACATCAGGGACATTGGGGATCAGGTAATCTGTGATGTGCCGCAGCACCGGGTTCTGGGCCTGGGGACAGCGTTGGGGACAGCCAGGGGACACTGGGGACATCACAGGGGACATCCAGGGGACTTTGGGGATACTGGGGACATCCAGGGGACATTGGGGACATCAGGAACATTTGGGATGTCAGGGGAACTGGGGACACTGAGGATCCCCAGGGGACATTGTGGGGATGGTGACAGGACCCCAGTGACCCTCCCAGTGTCCCCAATGACCCTCCCAGTGACCCCAATGACCCCCAATGACCCTAATGACCCCAATGCCCTCCCAGTGACCCCAATGACCCCCAGTGTCCCCAGTGTCCCTCCCAGTGACCCCAATGACCCTCCCAGTGTCCCCAATGACCCTCCCAGTGTCCCCAGTGTCCCCAATAACCCCCAATGCCCTCCCAGTGTCCCCAATGCCCTCCCAGTGTCCCCAGCTCCCCCTCACCCCGGGGTCAGCGGTGGGGGGTGGCTCGGGGTCCCCGTGGGTGTCACTGTCCCCAGGGGTGTCCTGGCCGGCCGCCGCCGTCCCCGGGGGGCTCCAGAGCCTGGCGCGAGCGTCCAGCGCCTGGACGAGGCGAGCGGCCAGCTTGATGTCGTGCCGGACGATGGGACGGTGCTGCGTGAGGCCGGAGACGTTCCGGACACGGCGAGTCAGGTCGCGGTTCACGCCGGGGCTGAGCTCGCACTCCCTGAGCTGGGGAATCCCAAAAATGTCCCAAAATTATCCCAAATTCACCCCAAATTCACCCCAAAACCCAGCCCGGTTCACACTGGGGCTGAGCTCGCACTCCTTGAGCTGAGAAATCCCAAAATTATCCCAAAATTCATCAGAATAACCCCAAAATCTAGTCCAGTTCACGCCGGGGCTGAGCTCGCACTCCCCGAGCTGAGGAATCCCAAAAACATCCCAAAATTATCCCAAATTCACCCCAAAACCCAGCCTGGTTCACGCCGGGGCTGAGCTCGCACTCCCTGAGCTGGGAAAAGATCCCAAAAAATCCCTAAATTATCCCAAATTGACCCCAAAACCCAGCCCGGTTCACACCGGGGCTGAGCTCACATTCCCTGAGCTGGGGAATCCCAAAAACATCCCAAAATCACCCCAAACTCACCCCTCAGCCCCCCCCAATTCCCCCCTCAGCCCCAGAGACCCCAAAAGGCCCTGATTTTCCCCCAAAACGCACCCGGATGTTCTGCAGGCTCCAGCAGATCTCTTTGATGTTCACGCTGCGGTCGAAGGTCACCCAACCCCTCCTGAAGAACCTGGGGAAGGGAAAAAGAGCCTCTGTGAGCCCAAAAACCCCGAAACCCACCCCAAAATCACCCGAAAAACCCTGAAATCCACCCCAAAATCCCCAAAAAAACCCCAAAATCCACCCCAAAACCCCCCAAAAAACCCCAAAATCCACCCCAAAACCCCCCAAAAAACCCCCCAAAAACCACCCCAAACCTCCCAAATCCACCCCAAACCCACCAAAAAAACCCAAAATGCCCCCAAAACCCCCCAAAAAACCCAAAATCCACCCCATACTCCCAAACCCCCAAAATCTACCCCAAAACCTCCCAAAACTCCAAATCCACCCCAAACCCCAAAAAACACCCCAAAACCCCCAAAACCCCAAATCCCCCCCAAAACCCCCCAAACCCACCTCAAAACCTCCCAAAAACTCCAAATCCACCCCAAGCTTCCCAACAAACCCCAAAATCCAACCCAAAACCCCCCAAAAAACCCCAAAAACCCCCCAAACCCCCCAGCTCACCTCCTCTCGGGCTGCGGCTCCGACAGCGCCACGCGCATGAAGCCGGGGTAGCGCTTGCAGAGCTGGGGGGCACAGGGGGCGTTTCTGGGGGGGCTTGTCGGGGTTCTGGGGTCTCCCGGGGCGCTCAGCCCCTCCCCAGGACCCCAAATCCCCGCCGGGGTGGTCGCTCACCGCCACGATCTCGGCCTGGGCGATGTTGGGCGCGATGTTGCGCATGAACAGCGAGCAGGTCTTGTGCAGGGGGCGAGGTTTGGGGTCTGGGGCGCCGCCCGCCGCCCCGCCGCCCCCCGCGACCCCCTCCTTGGCCTTCTGGGGAGGGGACGGCGTGGCCGCGGCCGGAGGCGTGGTGGCATCGTCCTCCTCGGCGTGGCTTTTGTCGTCCTTGGGCTCCTCTGCGGGGGGACAGAGGGGACACCGCGGGGTGGGTTCAGAGACAGCCTGCCCCGAAATCCCAGCGACCTCGGAGCTGCCCCAGAGACCCCGAAACTCCGAGAGACCCCAAAAACCCCAGAGAGCCTAAAAACCCCAGAGAGCCTAAAACCCCCAGAGACCCCAAAAACCCCAGAGAGCCTAAAAACCCCAGAGACCCAAAACCCCCAGAGACCCAAAACCCCCAGAGACCCCAAAGACCCCAAAAACCCCAAAAACCCCAGAGAGCCTAAAAGCCCCAGAGACCCCAAAAACCCCAGAGACCCCAAAACTCCCAGAGAGCCTAAAATCCCCAGAGACCCCAAAAATCCCCAGAGACCCCAAAAACCCCAGAGAGCCTAAAACCCCCAGAGACCCCAAAAATCCCCAGAGACCCCAAAAATCCCCAGAGACCCCAAAAACCCCCGGAGACCCCAAAAATCCCAGAGAGCCTAAAAACCCCAGAGACCCCAAAACCCCCAGAGACCCTGAAAACCTCCAGAGACCCCAAAAACCCCCAAAGACCCCAGAAACCCCAGAGACCCCAGAGACCCCAAAAACCCCAAAACCCCGAGACCCCAAAAACCCCAGAGACCCCAAAAACCCCAGAGACCCCAGAAACCCCAGAGACCCCAGAAACCCCAGAGACCCCAAAACCACCAGAGACTCCAAAAATCACCAGAGACCCAAAATCCCCAGAGACCCCAAAATCCCAGAGATCCCAAAAACCCCCAGAGACCCCAAAAACCCCAGAGACTCCCAAAAACCCCCAAAGACCCCAGAAACCCCAGAGACCCTGAAAACCCCCAGAGACCCCAGAAACCCCGAAAACCCCCAGAGACCTCGAAAACCTCCAGAGACCCCAAAACCCTGAGACCCCAAAACCCCAGAGAGCCTAAAAGCCCCAGAGACCCCAAAAACCCCCGGAGACCGCAAAATCCCCAGAGACCCCAAACCTTCACTGGATATCCCCTCATGCCCTCCCACCACACCATCCCCTCACGCTTTTCCCGCCTTTTTCTCCCCTCACGCTTTTCCCGCCTTTTTCAATCCCCCTCACAAACTCACCCAATCACCCCCAAGGCCTCCAAACTCCCCCTGGAGACCCCAAATCCCCCCCAGACCCTCCCAGGACCTCAGGGACACCTCAAACGTCCCCGATGTCCCCTCAGGGAACCCCCAAACCCCCCAAATGTCCCCAGTGTCCCCTCAGGGACACCCCAAACCCCCCCAATGTCCTTGATGTCCCCTCAGGGACACCCCAAACACCCCCCAATGTCCCCAATGACCCTCAGGGACACCCCAAACCCCCAACCCCAGTGTCCCCTCAGGGACACCCCAAACCCCCCGAATGTCCCCAGTGTCCCCTCAGGGACACCCCAAACCCCCCTGAATGTCCCCGGTGACCCCTCAGGGACACCCCAAACCCCCCTGAATGTCCCCAGTGTCCCCTCAGGGACCCCCCAGGCCCCTCACCGTCCTTGTTTTGGGCTCTCCTGTTTCCCCCCTCGCTGTCCCCGCTGTCACTGTCACCGTCCTCGCTGTCCCGACTGCGCTGACGCTGCCGCGCCTGCAGGGGGCGCAGCGAGAATGGCGTCAGGGGCGGGGCTTGGGGAAAGGGGCGGGGTCCGGGTTACAGGGGTGGGGCTTGGGGAAGGGGCGGGGTCCGGGTTACAGGGGCGGGGCTTGGGGAAAGGGGCGGGGTCCGGGTTACAGGGGCGGGGCTTGGGGAAAGGGGCGGGGTCTGGGGTAAAGGGGCGGGGCTTGGGGAGAAAGGGGAGGAGCCTAAAGGAAAGGGGAGGGGTTTTAAGGGAATGGGAGGGATTTAAGATGATTTAATTAGGATGGGAGGAGCTTACATGGGGAGGATTGAAGGGGAGGAGCCTGAGGAAAGAGGAGGGGCTTGAAGGAAGGGGTGTGGCTTGGCTAAAGGGGTGGGTTTAATGGGGAGGGGCTTGTCAGAAAGGGGTGTGGCTTAAGGGGTGTGGTCTGTTTGGGGGCGTGTCCACTGACCTTGGCCCCGCCCTCCTTGTCGCCCTCCTCAGCCTTGGGCTTGTCTGGCTCCTCCTCCTCCGGCCCCACCCCTGCTGCAGGCTCCGCCCCTGGCTCCGCCCCCTCAGCCTGTGGGGAGAAGAGGAGTCAAAGGAGACCTCAAAGGGACCCCAAAGGGATGCCAGGGGACCCCAAAGGGATGCCAGGGGACCCCAAAGAGACCCCAAAGGGACCCCAAAGGGACCCCAAAGGAGACCAAAGGGACCCCAAAGGGATGCCAAAGGAGACCAAAGGGACCCCAAAGGAGACCCCAAAGGAGACCCCAAAGGGATGCCAGGGGACTCCAAAGGAGCCAAAGCGACTCCAGGGAACCTCAAAGGAAACCCCAAAGGAAACCCCAAAGGAAACCCTAAAGGGACTCCAGGAAACCCCAAAGGAGACCCCAAAGGGATGCCAGGGGACCTGAAAACTCCCCAGGGGATCCCAATTTCCCCAGGGGATCCCAAATTCCCCAGGGGACCCAAAACCCCTGACCTTGGAGCTGTCATCGCCATCGGCGCGCTCTGAGGGGTTCTTCCCGGGCGGCTCCGGTGGCCGCGGCTCCTCCTTTTTGGGGCCTTCGGCCTTTTCTGTCCGCTCCTCCTCCTCCTCCTGCTCCAGGATCCGCAGGTCGTTCTCTGTTCCCCCTTCCATCTTAATCACCGCTGCGGAACGTGGAAAATTGGGTTAAAAACACTGAAAAATGGGTCGGGAATTCCTGAAACTGGGATCAGGAGTTGAGGAGGGGAGGGATCTGACACCTCCTGCATCTTAGTCGCTGCTAGGATTGGGGAAAAAAAGGGGAAATTGAGGAAAAAAATCCCCAAAACTTGAGAGAAAAAACCTCAAAACCTGTTTTTCTTCGCCTCGCAGTTTTCCCGCCTTTTTCTCCCCTCACGTTTTCCCGCCTTTTTCTCCCCTCATGTTTTCCCGCCTTTTTCTCCCCTCACGCTTTCCCGCCTTTTTCTCCCCTCACGCTTTCCCGCCTTTTTCTCCCCTCATGTTTTCCCGCCTTTTTCTCCCCTCACACTTTCCCGCCTTTTTCTCCCCTCACGACTTCCAATTTCAGCAACGCCCCGAAATGGATTAAAAACACGCAAAACCAGATTAAATCCACACGGAAACAGCTTAAAAACACCCAAAAACACGCCGAGAAACACAGAAAAGATCGGGAAATGCAAAAATGGAGAAGAAACACTCAAATAAGGTCAGAAACACCAGAAAATGGTTCTGCAATATTTCTGGGGGATGAGAATGATTTTGAAGGGTTTTTCTGGAGCGGCAGGGGTGCTTTTTGGGGTGTCAGGGATGTTTTTGGTGTGTCAGGGATTTTGGGGTTGTTTCTGGGGGTTTTGAGATGGGATTTGGAGTGTCAGGGAGAGATTTTGGTGGTTATTTTCAGGCTGCCACCATTGACAGGCGTCTCTGAGGGGTCTGAATGGGATTTTTGGGCTATCAGGGGATTTTTTGGGATTTTTTTGGTGTGTCAGGGATTTTGGGGGTTTTGAGATGGGATTTGGGGTGTCAGGGAGAGATTTTTGTGGCTGTTTTTAGGCTGCCACCACTGACAGGCGTCACTGAGGGATCTAAATGGGATTTTTGGGTTATCAAGGTGTTTTTGGGGTGTTTTTGGGGTGTTTTTGGGGTACCTGCATTGAGCGTTTTGATTATCTGGGATTTTTGGGTTATCGGGGAGTTTTTTGGGTGCTTTTGGGGTGTTTTTTGGGGTACCTCCATCGAGGGTTTTGATGATCTGGGATTTCTGGTCTGTCAGTTAGTTTTTTGGGTGTTTTTGGAGTGTTTTTTTAGGTGTTTTTGGGGTGGTTTTGGGTGTTTTCGGGGTACCTGCATCGAGGGTTTTGATGATCTGGGATTTTT
The DNA here is from genome assembly GCF_008360975.1 of Lichenostomus cassidix. Taxonomy (NCBI): domain Eukaryota; kingdom Metazoa; phylum Chordata; class Aves; order Passeriformes; family Meliphagidae; genus Lichenostomus; species Lichenostomus cassidix. The sequence goes on from NW_028147431.1 coordinate 2,438,295, forward strand.
GGGTTAGCAAGGTGGTTTTTGGGTGTTTTTGGAGTGGTTTTTTAGGTGTTTTTGGGGTGTTTTTAGGGTGTTTTCGGGGTACCTGCATCGAGGGTTTTGATGATCTGGGGCGCGCGGTCGATGTCCAGCAGCAGGTTGTCGAACCAGCCGTGTTCCCAGAGGTACAGAAAAACCCCAAGGCGATTCCTGAGGGCAGCCTGAGCCTCCTGCTGCCTCTTCCCAGCCTCGTCAGGGTGGTACTTGGAGCGGAACCTAAAATAATCGGGGGAAAAAAGGGGAAAAACGGGGAAAAAGCGGTTTAGAGAGCTGCTCGAAACCCCTCAGACCCGCACGGTGAGGGGGGGGAACCCCAAATCGGGGGTTTTTGGGGAGTTTGGGATATTGGGGAAATGGGAATTCACAATTTCGGGAGCGGGGAAGGTGGGGAGCCCAAATTTGGGGAGGGGGGAATCCCAAATGTAAAAATTGGGAAGGGGGAGATCCTGAACAGGGAGGGAAACTCCTGGGTTTTGGGGTATTTGGGGAGGGGGAGACCCCAAATTTAGGGGAGAAACCCCCAGTCTGGTAAAATTGGGGTCAGGAAACCAAATTTCTGAGAGATGAGAACCCTCAGTGTCCCCTAAACTGGGGGAGCTCTGAGTCCCCTCAGGAGGTTGAGGTTTTGAGGTGTTTCTGATGTTTTTTGGGTTATTTTCAGGGGTTTTTGGGGGTATTCTACGTTGGTTTTGCTAGTATTTTGAGAATGTTTTCATTGGGGTTTTTGGGATGTTTTTGGGGTGTTTGTGAGAGTTTTTTGAGGGTGCTTGCAGGAATTTTTTGAGTTTTTTACTTTACAAGAATGTTTCAGATATAATTTTTGTGCTTTCAGGGGTTTTCATGCAGGCTTGGGGGGATTTTTTGTACGATCTGCGTTGGTTTTGAGACTCTTTTCAGAATGTTTTTTTGGGGTGATTTGAGGCATTTTCAGACATGTTTTTGGCTACTTTTCAACTGTTTACTTTTCAGCGTTTTTGGGCTGTTTTGGCACATTTTTGGTGTGATTTAGGGGGACTTTCCAGAGTGTTTTTCGGCAGGTTCTGGGATGTTTTCGGGTGCCTTTTGAAGGCATTTTTGGAGGGTTTTTGGGGCATTCCTGGGTTTTCTGAGTTGGTCTGGGGTGTTTTTGGGTGGCTCTGAGATGGTTTGGGGTGTTTTTGGGTGGCTCTGAGATGGTTTGGGGTGTTTTTTAGGAGGCTCTGAGATGATTTGGGGTGTTTTTGGGGCCGTTTTGGGTGTCCCAACGTGACTTAGGGTGTTTTTGGGTGGCTCTGAGCCGTGTCTGAGGGCAATCCAGGTGTCCCAGGTGTCCCGGGGAGGTCATACCTACACTCGCCGCGAGCGTCGCCGTCCGCCGGGCCCCGAAAACTGCGGCGTTTTTAAAACCCCGGCCCCGAAATCGGCCGCTTTTTGGCACAAACCCCCCCAAAAATAAAACAACAAAGGTCCCTGGCTGCGTCCTGCACTGTGACCTCGCCGCATTGTGCGCGGCCCCGCCCTCTCTGCCTGCCCCGCCCGGCGGCTCCGCGGCTCCCGAGGCGCTGGGAGAGAAGGGAAGCGTTAAATCCCGAGAAACCCCCGAAACCCACCCCGAAACCACCCCAAATCCAGCTCCCGAGGGTGCTGGGAAAGGAGAGAAACATTAAATCTCCACAGATCCCAAATCCACCCCGAAACCACCCCAAATCCAGCTCCTGAGGAGCTGGAAGAGAGAGAAAACGTGAAATTAACACAGACCCCGAAAATCCACCCCAAATCCAGCTCCCGAGGAGCTGGGAGAGAAAGGAAATGTGAAATTAACACAAATCCCAAAAATCCACCCCAAAACCACCCCAAATCCAGCTCCCGAGGAGCTGGGAGAGAAGGAAAATGTGAAATTAACACAGACCCCGAAAATCCACCCCAAAACCACCCCAAATCCAGCTCCCGAGGGTGCTGGGAAAGGAGAGAAACATTAAATCTCCACAGATCCCAAATCCACCCCGAAACCACCCCAAATCCAGCTCCTGAGGAGCTGGGAGAGAAGGGAAACATTAAATCCCCAGAGACCCCAAAAATCCAAACATCCACCCCAAATCCAGCTCCCATGGCACCGGGAGAGAAAGGACACATCAAATCCCAAAAATCCACCCCAAATCCCAACCGAGTGACCCCCCAGGGTGGGTTTGGGGAGGTTTTTTTAGGGTGCAGAATATTTTTTGGAATTACAGCATTTTTAGGGGCTTGGAAAATTTTTTTGGGGGTGCAAATGTTGTTTTTGGAAATCCAGAAATTTGTTTTGGAATTACATAATTTTTCATTGAGGTGCAGAATTTTTAACTTTTTGGCAGCACAAGGATTGTTTTAAAAATGCAGAATATTTTCTTGGGTTACCAATTTTTTTGGGGTGCAGATTTTTTTTGGAAACTCAGATATTTTTTTCAGTGCAGTTTTTTCCAGGCTTTCTTTTTTGGGGGATGACCCCATCTTTCAGAGGATAAATGAGACTTTCTTGGGATTTAAATTATTTTTTAAATCACAAGTTATTTTTCATATAGTTTCTTTGACAATTATTACAGCACTTTTACAATACAATTTGATTTTAACTTATTGATTCCTTTAACTACCCCACTTTTCTTCAATACAAATTTTTTTGGAACACAAAATTTTTCTTAAAACTTGCACATTTTTCATTACAAGTAACAAATTTTTAATCCAAATCTTTTTTGGGTGCTGCACTTTTTTCAAGAATTACACTGTTATTTCCATCACTCACTTTTCCGACGCTCATCACCAACATTTTTCTGGATTCCCAATTTATTTTTGAACCCAAATTTTATTTTTTGGATCCCATTTCTTATGAGACAGAGTTATTTTCCAAATACGACTTTTTGTCAAATGCAGTTTTTCTACAGTTCAAATTATTTAAATAATTTGAACAAAGAAATAAATCTTCAAATATTTTTTAAAAATCCCATTTTTCTGGGAATTCACCACATTTCAGCTGCCGATCTCCTCCCAGGCACCCATTTTTTCAGGACACAGCAATTTTTCGGGGAAACAAACCATTTTCTGGGGAATATAAACAATTTTTCGGGGCATTTTGGAGGTGCCCAAGCCCCCCAGCACGTACCACTCCTCGTCCTTGTGCGCCAGGAAGAACTCCTGCAGCTGCTGCCGGCGGAAGTCCAGCTTGTAGTCGTTGTAGCGCTTGACCGCCTCGGTCTCGTCCACCGCATCGTCCAGCGACAGCAGGAACTCCTTGAAGCTCTTCATCACCGGCGGCGCCAGGCCAAGGTCCACCTCGGCGATGGTGCCCAGTCTGGGGGTGTGGGGTCAGTATCGGGGGGTTTGGGGTGAATATTGGGGGTTTGGGGTCTTTATCGGGTGTTTGGGGTCATTATTGGGGATGGGGTCTTTGTGGGGTTTCATCACCGGCGGCGCCAGGCCAAGGTCCACCTCGGCAATGGTGCCCAGTCTGGGGTGTGGGGTCAGTATCGGGGGTTTGGTGGTCATTATTGGGGGATTTGGGGTCAGTATTGAGGGGTTTGGGGTGAATATTGGGGGGTTTGGGGTCTTTATCGGGGTGTTTGGGGTCATTATTGGGGGATTTGGGGTCATTATTGGGGGGTTTGGGGTCATTATTGGGGGGTTTGGGGTCATTATTGGGGGATTTGGGGTCTTTATCAGGGGTTTGGGGTCATTATTGGGGGTTTGGGGTCAATGTGGGGCAGTTTGGGGTCAATGAGGGGCACTTTAGGGTCATTATTGGGGGTTTAGGGTCAATATGGGTGAATCCCAAGTCGTTATGGGAGTTTGGGGTCAATTGTTGGGGTTTCAGGGATCCCGAGGGGTGTGTTTTTGGGGTTGATTGTTGGGGTTTCAGGGATCCCGAGGGGTGTGCAGATCCCAGGTGTGTTTTTGGGGTGATTTGTGGGGTTTTTGGGATCCCAAGGGGTGTGGTTTTGGGGTGATTTGTGGGGTTTTTGGGATCCCGGCTGTGTTTTTGGGGTGATCTGTGGGGTTTCAGGGGTGTGTGGGTCCTGGCTGTGTTTTTGGGGTGATTTGTGGGGTTTCAGGGATCCCGAGGGGTGTGGTTTTGGGGTGATTTGTGGGGTTTTTGGGATCCCAAGGGGTGTGGTTTTGGGGTGATCTGTGGGGTTTCAGGGGTGTGCAGATCCCGGCTGCGTTTTTGGGGTGATTTGTGGGGTTTTGGGCTCACCTGGCCTGGATGGGCAGCAGCTGGTGCTGCAGGAGCTGGTGCTGCATGTCGTGGGGTCCCCACGGGGTCTGGGGGGGACCGTAGGTGGGGCCGGCGCCGCCCCCGCTGTAGGGCAGCTCGTAGCCGCTGTGGTACGGGTCACTGCCGTGGTCATCCCTGCGGTCAGTGGGGGTCACAGGTCATTTAGGGTCACAGAGGTTTGGGATTTGGGGTTTAGGGGTCACTGCTGTGGTCATCCCTGCGGTCAGTCGGGGTCACAGGTCATTTAGGGTCACACAGATTTGGGATTTGGGGGTTTAGGGCCTCAGGGGTCACTGCCGTGGTCATCCCTGCGGCCAGTCAGGGTCACAGGTCATGTAGGGTCAGGGGGTCAGGGGGATTTGGGATTTTTTGGGGATCTCTCACCAGTCCCACACAGCCTCTTCAGGAAGATAAACTGGAGAGGATTTTGGGGTGGATTTGGGGATTTTTTGGGGGGGATTTGGGGTTTATTTTGGGGTCTCTCCAGTCCCTGTGCAGCCGTTTCAGGATAAGGAATTGAACAGGATTTTGGGGTGAATTAGGGTGTTTTTGGGGTGGATTTGGGGTCTCTCACCAGTCCCTGCACAGCCGTTTCTGCGGCGGGGAACTGAACAGGATTTAGGATGGATTTGGGGTTTATTTTGGGGTTTTTCAGGTCTCTCACCAGTCCCTGCGCAGCCGTTTCTGCGGCAGGGAATTGAACAGGATTTTGGGGTGTTTTTGGGGTTTATTTTGGGGTCTCTCACCAGTCCCTGCGCAGCTGTTTCTGCAGCGGGGAATTGAACAGGATTTTGGGGTGAATTAGGGTGTTTTTGGGGTTTTTCAGGTCTCTCACCAGTCCCTGCGCAGCTGTTTCTGCGGCGGGGTATCGGGCAGGATTTTGGGGTGAATTAGGGTGTTTTTGGGGTTTATTTTAGGTCTCTCACCAGTCCCTGCGCAGCTGTTTCTGCGGCGGGGTATCGGGCAGGATTTTGGGGTGAATTAGGGTGTTTTTGGGGTGGATTTGGGGTCTCTCACCAGTCCCTGCGCAGCCGTTTCTGCGGCGGGGTATCGGGCAGGATTTTGGGGTGAATTAGGGTGTTTTTGGGGTTTATTTTGGGGTCTCTCACCAGTCCCTGCGCAGCCGTTTCTGCGGCGGGCTCAGCTCGTGCCGCGGCGGGGAGAACCGTTCCCGCCGGGTTCGGTCATAGTCCCGGTAATCGCGGCTGCGGCGCTCCCGACCCCGCTCCCAGTCCCTGTGTGGGGACAAAACCCCAAAATCAGTGACCTTCCCTTCCCCGCTCCCAGTCCCTGTGTGGGGACAAACCCTAAAATCAGTGACTTTCCCTGTCCCGCTCCCAGTCCCTGTGTGGGGACAAAACCCCAAAATCAGTGACCCCCAGCCCCGCTCCCAGTCCCTAATTAGGGACAAACCCCAAATCAGTGACCTTCCCCACCCTGCTGATCCCCCCGACCCCGCTCCCAGTCCCTGTGTGGGGACAAACCCTAATCAGTGACCCCCTTCCCTGCTCCCAGTCCCTGTTTGGGGACAAAACCCCAAATCAGTGACCTTCCCCGGCCCCACTGACCCCCAGCCCCGCTCCCAGTCCCTGTGTGGGGACAAAACCCCAAAATCAGTGACCCCCAGCCCCGCTCCCAGTCCCTAATTAGGGACAAACCCCAAATCAGTGACCTTCCCCACCCTGTTGCCAGTCCCTGTTTGGGGACAAAAACCCAAAATCAGTGGCCTTCCCCTCCCTGCTGACCCCAGTTCCTATTTGGGGACAAACCCCAAAATCAGTGACCTTCCCCTCCCCATCCCCAGTCCCTAATTGGGGACAAAACCCCGAATCAGTGACCTTCCCCTCCCTGCTGACCCCAGTCGCTATTTGAGGACAAAATCCCAAAATCAGTGATTTTCCCCAGCCCTGTTCCCTGTCCCTATTTGGGGACAAAACCCTAAAATCAGTGACCTTCCCCTCCCAACTGACCCCAGTCCCTAACTGGGGACAAAACCCCAAATCAGTGACCTTCCCTACCCCAGTGACCCCAGTCCCTAATTAGGGACAAACCCCAAAATCAGTAACCCCCAGCCCCGCTCCCAGTCCCTGTTTGGGGACAAATCCCAAAACCAGTGACCCCCACCCCATTCCCAGTCCCTATTTGAGGACAAAACCCCAAACCAGTGACTGTCCCCTCCCCGCTGACCCCCCCGGCGCCGCTGGTCACTCACCGGTCACTCCAGTCGTCGCGCCGCCGCTCGTCCCTCTCCCGGGATCGGTCATAGTCGCTCCGCTCCCGCCGGAACTTGTCCCTGCGGCGCCGGTCGTACTCGTCATCGCTGTCCCCCATCCTGGGGGGACACCGGCGGTCAGCGGGGCGGGGAGACCCCGACTGACCCCGAGTGACCCACTGACCGCAGCCCCCGGGACCCCAAACCTGACAGAGAGACCCCCGAGTGACCCCGAGTGACCCACTGACCGAGGCCTCAGCGCCCCAGGGACCCCAAAACTGACCCCAAACCTGACAGAGAGACCCCAAAGTGACCCCAAATGTGACCCCAAGTGACCCACAGACTCCCCCAAATACCCATCCCAGCCCCCCAGGACCCCCAAATCCTAATCCTTGCCCCCCGAGACCCCAAATCCTCACCCCAGACCGCCGAGACCCCAAATCTGACCCCAAACCGAGACCTCCCTGGATCCCTCACATCAAACCCCAAATCTGAGACCCTCCAGACCCCAAATGACCTCCCCAAAGCCCCCCCAGACCAGAGACCCTCCCAGGACCCCCAAACCCCCACCCCAGCCCCCCAGGACCCCCAGATCCCCACCTCAGCCCCACAATTTCCCCAATTTCCCCACAAATTTCCCCAAATTTCCCCACAAATTTCCCCAAATTTCCCCGAAATTTCCCGCCGAACCCTCAGCCCCCGAGCCCCCTCACGACCGGCCTGGCTGATGCCTTGCGGCACCCCATCGCCCCCATCCCCCCCCCGCCCCCTCCCCCCACCCCTCAGCCCCCTGCTGGTCACGCCGCCGCTCCGTGACGTCACACCGGGACCCCCCCGGACCTGCCGCGCGCCCCGGCCCCGCGCGCCGCTGCCCGCTCGCTTCCGGCCCGCGCCGGCCGGAAGTGACGCCGAGCGGCGCCGCCAAGATGGCTCCGCCGGAACCGGGGGGGGGAGAGCGGCGGCGGCCGCTCCGGTCGGCGGGGAGGACCGCGCCGCTGGTTTGCCGTCCCCACCCTCCGGGGGTTTACCCGCTGCCGCTCCGGTTTGAACGGGCAGAGGAACCGCCCAGGCCGCTGCCGGAGCTCCCCGCGAGGCCCGGCGGCAGGCCCGGCCGGCCGGCGCGCTCCTCTCTATGGTCACCGGCGGCGCTCTGGCCGCGGCCGGGAGGACTCGCTCTCGGTGGTGCTCCGCCCCCGCCGCGCTCCCATTGGCCGCCGCTCCCCCCGCGCGCGCGCGCAGGCCACGCCCACCCCGCCATCTTCTCCGCGCGCGGGGGGGTCACGTGACGCGGGGGGGGTTGCCGCGCCGCCATTTTGTCTCGCGGAGCTTCGCGCATGCGCGGAGAGAGTCCTGAGGCTGCGCCGGGCAGCGCCTGTGCCAGTTGGGACCAGTTCGGACCAGTATAGACCAGTTTGGACCAGTATGGACCAGTATGGACCAGTATAGACCAGTATGGACCTGTTTGGACCAGTTTGGACCAGTTTGGACCAGTTCGGACCAGTTGGGACCAGTTTGGGACCAGTATGGACCAGTGCGGACCAGTATGGGACCAGTATGGAGCAGTATGAACCAGTATGGACCAGTATAGACCAGTATGGACCAGTATGGACCAGTATAGACCAGTATGGACCAGTTTGGGACCAGTTTGACACCAGTGTGACACCAGTATGGACCAGTACGGACCAGTTTGGCCTCAGTATGGCACCAGTTTGGGACCAGTATGGCACCAGTTTGACACCAGTGTGACACCAGTGCTCCCAGTATGGCCCCAGTGTCCTCCCAGTGCTCCCAGTTCCCTCCCAGTGCTCCCAGTGCTCCCCAGATGTTCAGGATGTTTGTAGGGATTGGTGAGACCCTCTTACTGGTTTATACTGGTTTATACTGGTCCAGTTCCCCTCTCTGCTCTCCCAGCCATTCCCAGTCATTCCCAGTTCCCCCCAGTTCCCTCCCAGTCATTTCCAGTCCATTCCCAGTTCCCCTCTCTGCCTCTTCCAGTCCCTCCCAGTCCGCCCAGTTCCCCTCTGTCCCTCTCCCAGTCATTCCCAGTCCCTCCCAGTTTGCCCAGTTACCCCCAACTCCCTCCCAGTCCCAATTTAGGCCCCCCAGTTCCCTCCCAGTTCCCCCCAATTCCCTCCCAGTCCCATTTTTAGACTCTCCAGTTATCCTCAATTCCCTCCCAGTCAATCCCAGTCCATTCCCAGTCCCTCCCAATTTGCCCAGTTTCCCCCCAATTCTCCCCCAGTCCCTCCCAGTTCCCCTCTCTGCCCTCCCAGTCCTTCCCAGTCCCTCCCATTCCCCCCCAGTTCCCCTCTCCGCTCTCCTAGTCTCCCCCAGTCATTCCCAGATCCCTCCCAGTTTGCCCAGTTCCCCCCCAATTCCCCCCCAGTCCCTCCCAGTTCCCCCCTCTGCTCTCCCAGTCCATTTCCAGTCTCCTCCCAGTCATTCCCAGTCATTTCCCAGTTCCCCTCTCTCCCTCTCCCAGTGCCTCCCAGTCCCCCCAGTCATTCCCAGTCCCTCCCAGTGATTCTCAGTCCATTCCCAGTTCCCCTCTCCTCTCTCCCAGTCCATCCCAGTCCATTCCCAGTCCCCCTCAGTCATTCCAAATCCCTCCCAGTTTGCCCAGTTCCCCCCCAATTCCCTCCCAGTCCCTCCCAGTTCCACCCCAGTTCCCCTTTTCTCTCTCCCAGTCCATTCCCAGTTCCCCCCAGTCCCTCCCAGTTATTCCCAATTCCCCCCAATTCCATCCCAGTCCATTCCCAGTCCCTCCCAGTTCCCTCTCTCCCTCTCCCAGTCCCCCCAGTCTCTCCCAGTTCCACCCCAGTCCCTCCCAGTCCCTCCCAGTCCATTCCCAGTCATTCCCAGTTTGCCCAGTTCCCCTTCCCTCCCAGTCCCCCCAGTCCAATCCCAGTCCATTCCCAGTTCCCCCCAGTCCCTCCCAGTCCCTCCCAGTCATTCCTCAGTCCCTCCCAGTCCTTCCAGTCCCCTTCCCTCCCAGTCCATTCCCAGTCATTCCCAGTTTGCCTTCCCCCACCCCTCCCAGTCCCCCCAGTTCCCCTCTCTCCTCTCCCAGTCACCTCCAATCCCCCAGTCCCTCCCAGTTCTATCCCAGTCCATTCCCAGTCCCTCCCAGTCCCACCCAGTCCATTCCCAGTCCCCCAATCCCCCAGTCCCTCCCAGTCCCTCCCAGTTCCATCCCAGTCCCTCCCAGTCCCCACCTCCAGTCCATTCCCAGTCCCTCCCAGTTCCCCTCTCTCCCTCTCCCAGTCCCCCCCAGTGGCTCCCAGTCCCTCCCAGTCCCTCCCAGTCCGCATCCTGCCGCCCCTCCCTGGAAGTTGAGGAACAAAAGCTCTTTTCCTGCGGGGGGGGAGGGGCGAGTTCCCCCCGCGACCCCCGCGACCCCCGGGGGGAGGGGCGGCGGGCCGGGAAACCCCAAAAACGGCCGAAATCACCCCAAAAACGGCCGAAACCACCCCAAAAACGGCCCAAATCACCCCAAAAACGGCCGGGGAGGAGGGGCGGGAGCCCCAAACTGCCACCCTCCTGGGGATTTGGGGGATTTTTGGGATCCGCAAAGGGATTTTGGGATCCCCGAAGAGATTTTGGGATCCCCAAGGAGGTTTTTGGGATCCCCGAAGAGGATTTTGGGATCCTCCAAGGGGTTTTGGGATCCCCAAGGAGGTTTTTGGGATCCCCGAAGAGATTTTAGGATCCCAGAAGAGGTTTTGGGATCCCCAAGGAGGTTTTTGGGATCCTCCTGGGACTTTTTTCGGGACGCCCCGAATTGTCGGGACTCTCCCGCTTTTTTTTTGGGGGGGATTTTTGGGACCCCACGGGTTTTTGGGGTCCTACCTGACTTTTTGGGACTCTCCGCAATTTTTTGGGACTCTCCCCGACTTTTTGGGACTCTCCACCGATTTTTGGGATCTTCCCTGATTTATTTGGACTCTCCGCAATTTTTTGGGACTCTCCCCGGATTTTTGGGACTCTCCGAACTCTCGGGATTCTCTCCCACCACGTTTTGAGTCACCTCTGCATTTTTGGGATCCCCCCGAACTCCTGGGACCCTCCGGACTTCTGGGATTTCCCTGGATTTTGGGGATTTCCCCTGGATTTTTGGGATTTTCGGGATTTCCCCTTGGATTTGGGATTTCTCCAGATTTTTGGAATTTCCCCCCGGATTTTTGGGATTCTCCTGATTTTTGGGACCCCCTGGATTTGGGATTTCCCCCTGGATTTTTAGTATTTCCCCCTGGATTTGGGATTTCTCTGGATTTTTGGGAGTTCCCTAGATTTCTGGGATTTCCCCCGGATTTTTTGGACTCTCCAGATTTTTGGGATTTCCCCCTGCATTTTTGGGATTTTTCTCCCTGGATTTTGGGATTTCCCTGGATTTTTAGGATTTTTCCCTGGATTTGGGATTTCTCCCAGGATTTTTGGGATTTCCTCCTGGATTTGGGATTTCCCCGGATTTTTAGGACTCTCCAGATTTTTGCAACCCCCTGGATTTGGGATTTTCCCCCTGGATTTTTGGGACTCTCCAGATTTTTGGGATTTCCCCCTGGATTTGAGATTTCCCCCCGGATTTTTGGGATTTCCCGGATTTTGGGACCCCCTGGGTTTGGGATTTCCCGGATTTTGGGATCCCCGCCATGGGGCTGTGGCTGCTCTGGCTCTGGGTCCCCCTGGGGCTGGCGGAGGAGGGTGAGTGACACTCCGGATTTGGGGACTTTCGGGGGATTTGGGGACTTCGGGGAGCCCCGGGATGGGGGTTGGGGTCTCCGTGGTGCTTTTGGGGTCTCTGGGAGGGAATTTGGGGTCCTTTTAGGGCAATATCGGGTCGTTTTGGGGGAAATTCGGGTCTTTTGGGGGAATTTGGGGTTCCTGGGGGGGAAATTTGGTGTCCCCGTGGTAATTTTGGGGTCTCGGAAAGGAATTTGGGGTCCCTGGGGGGAATTTGGGGTCTCTGGGGGGGCAATTCGGGTCGTTTTGGGGCATTTTCGGGTCCTTTTGGGGGAATTTCGGGTCTTTTTGGGGGAATTTGGGGTCCCTGGGGTGGAATTTGAGGTCCTTATAGGGGACTTTGGTGTCCTTTGGGGGACTTTGGTGTCCCCGGCGGTGTCCGGAGTGTCTGACCCCGCTGACCCCGCTGACCCCCAGAGACGCTGCTGGACACGCGGCTGGAGACGAGTGACCTTCACTGGACAGTGCACCCGCAGGGGGAGGGGCAGGTGCGACACGGGGGACACTGAGGGGACACTGAGGGGACATTGGGGGGACAGGGTGGGGTCAGGAGGTCACCAACGTTGCTCACCTCTGTCCCCCCCGTGTCCCTCCTGTCCCCCTTTGGTCACTGTGTCCTCCCTGTGTCCCTGAGGTCACTGTCCTGCTGTCCCCAATGTCCCAAATGTCCCCAATGTCCCCAATGTCCCCACTGTCCCTGTTGTCCACCTTGTGTCCCCAATATCCCCAATGTCCCCAATGTCCCCAACGTCCCCAATGTCCCCAATGATGTCCCCAATGTCCCCAACGTTCCCACTGTCCCCAATGTCCCCATTATCCCAAATGTCCCCAATGCCCCCAATGTCCCCATTGTCCCCAATGATGTCCCCATTGTCCCATGCCCCCAATGTCCCCATTGTCCCCAATTACCCCAAATGTCCCCAATGTCCCCAATGTCCCCATTGTCCCCAATTGCCCCCAATGTCCCAAATGTCCCCAATGTCACCAACGTCCCCAGTGTCCCCAATCCCCCCAATGTCCCCATTATCCTCAATGATGTCCCCATTGTCCCCAATCCCCCCAATCCCCCCAACGTCCCCATTGTCCCCAGTGTCCCCAATTGCCCCCAATGTCCCCAGTGATGTCCCCAACGTCCCCATTGTCGCCTCTGTCCCGCAGTGGGAGGAGCTCAGCGGGCTGGACGCGGAGCTGGGCGGGGCCGTTCGCACCTTCGAGGTGTGCTCTGGGCGTGGCCAGCGCGAGGCTCCGCCCCAGAACAGCTGGCTCAGGTCGCGGTGGGTGCGACGCGGCGAGGCCACCACCGTGCTGGCAGAGCTGCGCTTCACCGTGATGGCGTGCGACAGCCTGGCCAGGGTCAGGGGGACGCGGGGGACACGGGGGGACAGTGACAGTGACAGTGACAGTGACAGCGACAGCCTGGCCAGGGTCAGGGGGACGCGGGGGACACGGGGGGACAGCGACAGTGACAGTGACAGCCTGGCCAGGGTCAGGGGGACGCAGGGGACACCTGGGGACAGCGACAGTGACAGTGACAGTGACAGCGACAGCCTGGCCAGGGTCAGGGGGACAAGGGGGACACCTGGGGACAGCGACAGTGACACCGCTGGGAACGGTGACAGTGACAGTGACAGCCTGGCCAGGGTCAGGGGGACACGGGGGACACGGGGGGACAGTGACAGCCTGGCCAGGGTCAGGGGGACACGGGGGACACCTGGGGACAGCGACAGCCTGGCCAGGGTCAGGGGGACACGGGGGACACGGGGGGACACTGCTGGGGACAGCGACAGTGACACTGACAGTGATAGTGACAGTGACAGCCTGGGCAGGGTCAGGGGGACGCGGGGGACACCTGGGGACACTGCTGGGGACAGCGACAGCCTGGCCAGGGTCAGGGGGACACCTGGGGACAGTGACAGTGACACTGACAGTGACAGCCTGGGCAGGGTCAGGGGGACGCGGGAGACACCTGGGGACAGTGACAGTGACAGTGACAGGGACAGGGACAGGGACAGCCTGGGCAGGGTCAGGGGGACGCGGGGGACACCTGGGGACACTGCTGGGGACAGCGACAGCCTGGCCAGGGTCAGGGGGACACGGGGGACACCTGGGGACAGCGACAGTGACAGCGACAGCCTGGCCAGGGTCAGGGGGACACGGGGGACACGGGGGGACAGTGACAGTGACAGTGACAGTGACAGTGACAGCCTGGGCAGGGTCAGGGGGACACGGGGGGACAGTGACAGTGACAGTGATAGTGACAGTGACAGCCTGGGCAGGGTCAGGGGAACACCTGGGGACACTGCTGGGGACAGTGACAGTGACAGGGACAGCCTGCCAAGGACACGGAGGACACCTGGAGGCACTCTGGACACGGCTGGACACACGGCTGGACACACGGCTGGACACACGGCTGGACACACGGCTGGACACAAGGCTGGACACACAGCTGGACACACAGCTGGACACACGGCCGGACCGCACCGCCTTGGCGACGGGGATCGCCTCGACAACCGCGGTCTCCATGGCAACGACCCTGCGAGCATCAATCTCCATGGCAACGACGTTGACAACCACCGGGATCTCCATGGCAACGACTTTCACAGAGTTCATCTCCATGGCAACGACCCCGATGACCCCAATGTCCACAGCGATGACCTTGATGTCCACAGCGATGACCCCGATGACCCCAATGTCCACAGTGATGACCCCGATGACCCCAATGTCCACAGCAATGACCCTGATGTCCATGGCAATGACCTTGATGACCTCAGTCTCCATAGCAATGACCCTGATGACCTCGATCTCCACGGCAATGACCACAATGACCACGATCTCCATAGCAACCACCCCGATGACCACGATCTCCACAGCAACAAGTCCAGTGACCCCAATCTCCTCGACAACCACCCCGATGACCTCCATCTCCACGGCAACCGCTCCGGCCGCAGCCCCCGCGCTGCCCGCAGCCCCGGCCGGCCGTGCAAGGAGACCTTCACGGTGTTCTACCACGAGTCGGACGCCGACACGGCCACGGCCTCGGCGCCGCCCTGGATGGAGAACCCCTACGTCAAGGTGGACACGGTGGCCGCGGAGCACCTGGCGCGGCCGGGCGGCGCTCCCGGCGGTCACTCCGGCCGCGTCAACCGCAAGACGCTGCGGCTCGGGCCGCTGACCCGCGCCGGCTTCTACCTGGCCTTCCAGGACCTGGGCGCCTGCATGGCGCTGCTGTCCGTCCGGCTCTTCTTCCGCCGCTGCCCGGCGGTCACCTCGCGCCTGGCGCGCTTCCCGGCCACCGTGCCGGCCGAGCTGGTGGCGCCGGTGGCCGGAGCGTGCGTGGCCGGAGCCGTGCCGGCCGGCGAGGGAGTGCCGCTGATGTACTGCAGGGAGGATGGACGTTGGGCCGAGCCGCCGGCGCTGGGCTGCGTGTGCGGGGCTGGGATGGAGCCCAGCGAGGGGACGGGGTGCCGGCGTGAGTTTTGGGGTTTTATTGGGTTTTATTGGGGTTTTATTGGGGTTTTTGGGGTTTTTGGGGTGATTTGGGTTGGTTTTGGGGTGTGTTTGGGGTGTGGGGTTTGGGCCGAGCCGCCGGCGCTGGGCTGTGTGTGCGGGGCTGGGATGGAGCCCAGCGAGGGGACGGGGTGTTGGCGTGAGTTTTGGGGTTTTTGGGATTTTTTGGGGATTTTTTGGGATTTCTGGGATTTTGGGGGTGTTCTGGGGTGATTTGGGGTGTTTTGTGTATGTTTATGTGGATTTGGGGTGGTTTTGGGGTGATTTGTGTGTGTCTGTGGGGCTCGGATGGAGCCCAGTGAGGGGATGGAGTGTCGGCGTGAGTTTTGGGTTTTTTTGGGATTTTTGGGGTGGTTTAGGGTGGTTTGGGTTGGATTTGGGGTGTTTGGGGGGATTTGGAAGTGATTTCGGGTGTTTTTGGGGTGATTTGGGTTGGTTTTGGGATGTTTTGTGTGTGTTCGGGGTGTGTTTTGGGGTGATTTTGGGGTGTTTTGAGTTGGTTTTGGGTTGTTTGAGGTGTTTTGGGGGTGATTTGTGGTGATTTTGGGGGGATTTTGGTGTGTCTGGGGTGGTTTTGGGGGGATTTGGGGAGGTTTGGGGTGGTTTTGGGATGCCTTGTGTGTGTTTGGGGTGTGTTTTGGGGTGATTTGCGGTGATTTTGGGGTGCTTTGGGTTGGTTTCGGGTTGTCTGGGGTGTTTTGGGGGCGATTTGGGGTGTTTTGGGTTGGTTATGGTTGGTTTGGGTGGTTTTGTGGTGATTTTGGTGTGTCTGGGGTGGCTTTGGGAGGATTTGGGTTGGTTTGGGATGGTTTTGGGATGTTTTGTGTATGTTTGGGGTATATTTTGGGGTGGTTTTGAGGTGTTTTGGGGGTGATTTGTGGTGATTTTGGTGTGTCTGTGGTGGTTTTGGGGGGATCTGGGGAGGTCTGGGGGGTCCCGGGTGTCCCCGCGGGCTCTCCGGGTTTTTTTTGGGGTTCTCAGGTGTCCCCCTGACGTGTCCCCGCTGTCCCCAGCCTGTCCCCCGGAGTCGTTCAAGGCGGAGCCGGGCGGGGGTCGCTGCCAGCCCTGCCCCCCCCACAGCGAAGCCCCCTCCCCAGGGGCCGCGGCGTGTCCGTGCCGGCCGGGCTACTTCCGGGGGCCGGGGGAGAGCCCCGCTGACCGCTGCTCGGGTGAGGGACCCGGATTTGGGGGGTTTGGGTCATTTTGGGGGATTTGGGGTCATTTGGGGGGGATTTTGGGGGCATTTGGGATCATTTGGGATTTGGGGTCACTTTGGGGTCATATTGGGTCATTTTGGAGGGATTTGGGGTCATTTTGGGGGATTTGGGGTCATTTGGGGGGATTTGGGATCATTTGGGGGGATTTGGGGTCGTTTTGGGGTATTTTGGGGTATTTTGGGGGGGATTTGGGGTCTATTTTGGGGTCCCGGGGGGGATATTTTGGGTATATTTCGGTTATATTTTGGGGTCTATTTGGGAGATATTTGAGTATATTTGGGGTATATTTTGGGTATATTTAAGGTATATTTTGGGGTTTATTTGGGGGATATTTTGGGTATATTTAGGTTATATTTGGGGTATATTTTGGGCATTTTTAGGGTACATTTTGGGGTATATTTAGGATATATTTTGGGTATATTTATGGTATATTTGGGGGAAATTTTGGGGTCTATTTGGGGTATATTTTGGGCATTTTTAGGGCACATTTTGGGTATATTTGAGGGATATTTTGGATATATTTTGCGGCCTATTTGGGGGATATTTGGGTATATTTGAGATATATTTTGGGTATATTTAGGGTATATTTGGGGTATATTTTGGGCATTTTTAGGGTACATTTTGGGGTATATTTAGGATATATTTTGGGTATTTTTATGGTATATTTGGGGTATATTTTGGGCATTTTTAGGGTATATTTTGGGCATTTTTAGGGTATATTTTGGGCATTTTTAGAGCACATTTTGGGTACATTTAGGGTCTATTTTGGGCTCCACATCCACCCCCCCCGACCCCCGTTTCCCCCCCAGCCCCCCCCTCGGCGCCCCGCGCGCTGCTGGCGCAGGTCAACGGGTCATCTGTCCAGCTGTCCTGGAGCCCCCCCCGCAGCGGCGCTGACCGGCCGGACCTTCGCTACCACGTGACGTGCCGCGCCTGCCCCTCCCCCCGCGGGGCGCCCCCCCCCTGCGGCCCCTGCGGCCCCCTGGCCTGGGCGCCCCTCCCCCACGCGCTGCGGACCCCCGCGGTCAGCGCGGCTGGCCTGAGGCCCAGAGTGACCTACAGCTTCCGGGTGACCGCGGTCAGCGGCGTCAGCCAGCCGGGACCCCCCGAGCCCCCCGCGGCCGAGATCAACGTGACCGCGGGGGCTGATGGTGAGACCCCCAAAAACCCCCAAAAAACACCCCAAAATATACCAAAAACATCATAAAAATATCCCAAAAATATTCCCAAAAATATCCCAAAACAAACCCCCCCGAGCCCCCCGCGGCCGAGATCAACGTGACCGCCGGGGCTGATGGTGAGACCCTAAAAACACCCAAAATATCCCAAAACATCCCGAAAATATCCCAAAAATATCCCCAAAAACAAACCCCCCGAGCCCCCCGCGGCCGAGATCAACGTGACCGCCGGGGCTGATGGTGAGACCCCAAAATACCCCAAAAACACCCCAAAACATCCTGAAAATATCCTAAAAATATCCTGAAAATATCCTAAAAATATCCCCAAAAATATCCCAAAAATATCCCCAAAAACTAACCCCCCGAGCCCCCCGCGGCCGAGATCAACGTGACTGCCGGGGCTGATGGTGAGACCCCAAAATACCCCAAAAAACACCCCAAAATATACCAAAAACATCCAAAAAATATCCTAAAATATCCCTAAAATATCCCAAAAATGTCCCAAAAACAAACCCCCCGAGCCCCCCGCGGCCGAGATCAACGTCACCGCCGGGGCTGATGGTGAGACCTCAAAATACCCAAAAATATCCCAAAAACATCCTGAAAATATCCCAAAAACATCCTGAAAATATCCCTAAAATATCCCGAAAATTTCCTTAAAATATCTTGAAAATATCCCTTAAATATCCGGAAAATAACCCAAAAATATTCAAAAAAACCCCTGAAAACATCCCAAAACCATCCAAAAGACATCCCAAGAGCATCCCAAAAACCTGTCCCGAAACATCCCAAAAACATCCCGAAAATATCCCAAAAATATCCCAAAAAACATCCCAAAAACATCCAAATGACATCCCAAAAATATCCCAAAACCATTCCACAAACCTGCCCCAAAACCCCCCAAAAAGCCCCAAAAACATCCCAAGAACCCCCAAAACATCCCAAAAACATCCCAAAAACGTCCCAAAAAAAAAAAAATCCCAAAAACCTGCCCCGAATTCCCCCAAAACACCCCAAAAAAACCCCAAAAAATCCCCGAAATCCCCCAAAAATCCCCAAAATCCCCCAAAATCCGCGCTGACCGCCCCTCCCCCGCAGTTCCTCCCCCCGTGTCGGACGTGGTCAGGGTGGGGGGAGGGGCGGGAGTGGTCACTCTGGCCTGGCCCCTCCCCCCCCTGCGCCCCCCCGTGCTGGACTACGAGGTCAAGTACTACGAGAAGGTGAGATTTTGGGGGAAATTCGGGGGGTTTTGGGAAATTCGGGGGGTTTGGGGGATTTGGGTGGAATTTGGGGAAATTTGGGGGAATTTGGGGGAAATTTGGGGGGATTTGGGGAAATTTGGGTGGAATTTGGGGAAATTTGGGGGAAATTGGGTGGAATTTGGGGGATTTGGGTGGAATTTGGGGTTTTATTTGGGGGATTGGAAATTTGGGGATTTTGGGGATTTTGAGAAATTTGGGGGATTTGGGTGAATTTGGGGTGGATGTGGATAGGATTCGGGGTTTTATTTGTGGGGTTTTGGGGAAATTTGGGGGATTTGGGGATTTGTTTGAATTCGGGGTTTTGGGGGAGTGGTGGAATTTGGGGTTTTATTTGGGGGGATTTGGGGGAAATTTGGGGGATTTGGAGGGATTTTGGGAGGTTAGGGTGTTATTTTGGGGGGATTTGGGGATTTCGGGGGAATTTAGGGATTTTGGGGAAAATTTGGGGGGATTTGGGGTTTTATTTGGCGGGGGATTTTGGGTTTTTGGGGGAATTTGGGGTTTTTTGGGAGGGTGTGATGACTGCAGTTGGGAGGATTTTTTGGGGTGGAATTTGGGGTTTTTTGGGTGGAATTTGAGGGGTTTTTGGGATTTCTGCCCCCTTAGCTGGGTGGGTTTTATGTGTGTATTTTGGGTGTATTTTTGGGTAGAATTTCAGGGTTTTTTTGGAATTTCTGACCCCCAAATTTGACTTTTTTGGGGGTTTCTGTCCCCCTTAGCTGGGGGGATTATTTGGGTGTATTTTGGGTGGTTTTTTTGGGTGGAAATTGAGGGGTTTTTGGGATTTCCGACCCCCGCAGCTGGGTGTGTTTTGGTGTATTTTTGGGTGGAATTTGAGGGTTTTTTGGCGTTTCTGCCCCCCTTAGCTGGGGGGATTTTTTGGGTGTATTTTGGGTATATTTTTGGGTGGAATTTCATTTTTTGGGGGGGTTTCTGCGCCCTTAGCTGGGGGGATTTTTTGGGGTTTTTTGGGTATATTTTTGGGTGGAAATTCAGTTTTTTTGGGGGATTCCTGCCCCCCTAGCTGGGGGGATTTTTTGGGTGTATTTTGGGTGTTTTTTTGGGTGTAAATTGAGTTTTTCCCCCTCAGCTGGGGGGCGGGGAAGGTCCCCCCCAGTTCCTGAAGGTTCCGCGGCCGCGCGCCGAGCTGGGCGGGTTGCGCCGCGGGATCCTCTACGGGGTCAGGGTGAGGGCGAGGTCCGAGGGGGGCTACGGGGACTTCGGCCCCGAGACCACCGTGAGCGCCTCGGGGACAGGTGAGACCCCAAAAATGACCCAAAAACACCCAAAAACCACCCTGAAATACCCAAAAACCCTAAAAACCACCCCAAAATCCCCCCCGAGACCACCGTGAGTGCCTCGGGGACAGGTGAGACCCCAAAAATGACCCAAAATACTCCAACATACCCAAAAAACACCCCGAAATACCCCTAAAAAACCCTGAAATACCCCAAAAATGACCCAAAATCCCCCCTGAGACCACCGTCAGCGCCTCGGGGACAGGTGAGACCCCAAAACTGACCCAAAAACACCCAAAACCCCACCCTGAAATACCCTAAAAACACCCTGAAATACCCTAAAATCACCCCGAAATACCCCAAAAACCACCCCAAAATCCCCCCCGAGACCACCGTGAGTGCCTCGGGGACAGGTGAGACCCCAAAAATAACCCAAAACACCCCAAAATACCCAAAAAACACCCCGAAATACCCCTAAAAAACCCTGAAATACCCCAAAACCAGCCCCAAAATCCCCCCCGAGACCACCGTGAGTGCCTCGGGGACAGGTGAGAGACCCTAAAAATGACCCAAAATACACCAAAACCCACCCTGAAATCACCCCAAATCCCCCCAAAACACCCCAGAATCACCCCAAAACCCCTCAAATCTCCCCCAGAATACCCCAAATCCCCAAAATCCCCTCAAATCCTCCCCAAATTCCCCCCAAATCCCCCCAAAATTCCCACAAAATGTCCCCAAAATCCCCTCAAACACCCAAAAATCCCCCAAATCCTCCCAAATCCCCCCAAAATACCCCTAAATCACCTCTAACCCCTCAAATCCTCCCAAATTTCCCCCAAATTCCCCAATCCCCCAAATTCCCCCAAAATGTCCCCAAATTCCCCCAAATGTCCCCAAATACCCCCAAATCCTCCCCAAATCCTCCCCAAATTCCCCCCAAATGCCCCCAAAGTCCCCCAAATCCCCCCAAATCCCCCCAAAATCCCGTTTTTCCCGCAGAGGGGTCCCGGGGCAGCCCCGGGGGGGTCGTCGGCGGAGCTGCTGCCCTGGGGGGGCTGCTGGTGCTGGCGCTGCTGGGGGGAGCTCTGCTGGCGGCCAGGTGAGGGATTCGGGGGATTTTGGGGGGTTTTGGGGGGTTTTTTGGGATTTTTGGGGAATTTGGGGGGATTTGGAGGGGGTTTGGGGAAGATTTAGGGGATTTTGGGGGGAAATTGGGGGGAATTTGAGGTATTTGGGGGGAGCAGGGGAGGATTTGGGGAGGTTTGGTTTGGATTTGGGGTGGATTTGGGTGTTTTTGGGGTAATTTGGGGTGATTTGGGTGTTTTTTGGGGTAATTTGGGGTGGATTTGGGGTGATTTTGGGTGGATTTGGGGTGATTTTGGGTGGATTCGGGGTGATTTTGGGTGTTTTTGGGGTGATTTGGGGTGTTTTGGGGGTGATTTCGGGTGGATTTGGGGTGGTTTTGGGTGGATTTGGGGTCTCTGGGTGGATTCGGGGTGATTTGGGGTGATTTGGGGTGTTTTTGGGGTGATTTCGGGTGGATTTAGGGTCTCCCTGATGTCCCCACAGGCGCTGGAGACTCCGAGCAGAGAAGCAGCGATGCAGCTCTGTCCCTGGGGGACTCGGTAAGGCCACCCCGAATGTCCCAAAACGTCCCCAAATGTCCCAAAACGTCCCCAAAATGTCCCAAAATGTCCCCAAAATGTCCCCAGAATGTCCCAAAATGTCCCCCAGTGTCCTCACGGGGCTGGGGGGTGGCACCAGGTGACTTCCAGTGACCCCAGGTGACCCCAGTGACCACGGGGTCACTCAGGTGACCCCAAATGACCCAGGGTGACCCCAGGTGTGTCCCCAGCTGTCCCCAGGTCTGTCCCCAGGTCTGTCCCCAGCTGTCCCTGTCCCCCTGCCAGGTGGGAAGCTCTACATTGACCCTCTGACCTACGAGGACCCCGAGCTGGCCCTGAGGGACTTCGCCCAGGAGATCGATGTCACCTGTGTCACCATCGAGGAGGTCATCGGCGCAGGTGGGACCCCCCGGGTTTGGGGGAATTTGGGGGGATTTGGGGCTATTTGGGGCCATTTGGGGCTATTTGGGGTCTCACAGGTACCTCCCACCTGTCCCAGGTGAACTCGGGGAGGTCAGGGTGGTTTTGGGGGATTTTGTGCAAATTTAGTTCGTTTCCGGGTGATTTTTGGGTGGATTTGTCCCGATTTCGTGTCCCCAGGTGAGTTCGGGGAGGTGTGGCTGGTTTGGGGGTGTTTTTTTTGGTGTTTTTTAGCCATTTTTCGGCTATTTTCACCCAAACCTCATCCCCAGGTGAGTTTGGGGAAGTGTGGCTGGTTTTGGGGTGTTTTTGGGGTGGTTTTTTGGCTGTTTTTGGCTGTTTTTTAGCCGTTTTTCAGCTATTTTCACCCAAATCCCATCCCCAGGTGAGTTCGGGGAGGTGTAGCTGGTTTTGGGGTGGTTTTTTGGCTGTTTTTGGCTGTTTTTTAGCCATTTTTCAGCTATTTTCACCCAAACCTCACCCCCAGGTGAGTTCGGGGCGGTGTAGCTGTTTTTGGCTGGTTTTGGCTGGTTTTTAGCCGTTTTTCGGCTATTTTCACCCCAACCCAGGTGAGTTTGGTGAGGTGTGGCTGTTTTTGGGGTGGATTTTGGCTGTTTTTGGCTGGTTTGGGCTGGTTTTTAGCCGTTTTTCAGCTATTTTCACCCCAACCCAGGTGAGTTTGGTGAGGTGTGGCTGTTTTTGGGGTGTTTTTGGCTGTTTTTGGCTGGTTTGGGCTGGTTTTTAGCCGTTTTTCAGCTATTTTCACCCCAACCCAGGTGAGTTTGGTGAGGTGTGGCTGGTTTTGGGGTGTTTTTGGATGGTTTTTAGCTGTTTTTCTGCTATTTTCACCCCAACCCAGGTGAGTTCGGGGCGGTGTGGGTGTTTTTGGGGTGGTTTTTGGCTGGTTTTGGCTGGTTTTGGCTGGTTTTTAGCCGTTTTTCGGCTATTTTCACCCCAACCCAGGTGAGTTCGGTCAGGTGTGGCTGTCTTTGGGGTGATTTTGGCTGGTTTTGGCTGGTTTTGGCTGGTTTTTAGCCATTTTTTGGCTATTTTCACCCCAACCCAGGTGAGTTCGGGGAGGTGTGGCTGTTTTTGGGATGTTTTTTGGCTGGTTTTGGCTGGTTTTTAGCCATTTTTCGGCTATTTTCACCCAAACCCAGGTGAGTTCGGGGCGGTGTAGCTGTTTTTGGCTGTTTTTAGCCGTTTTTTAGCCGTTTTTTGGCTATTTTCACCCCAACCCAGGTGAGTTCAGGGAGGTGTGGCTGTTTTTGGGGTGTTTTTGGCTGTTTTTGGCTGGTTTTGGCTGGTTTTTAGCCGTTTTTCGGCTATTTTCACCCCAACCCAGGTGAGTTCGGGGAGGTGTGGCTGTTTTTGGCTGTTTTTAGCTGTTTTTTAGCCGTTTTTGGGCTATTTTCACCCCAACCCAGGTGAGTTCGGGGAGGTGTGGCGCGGGCGGCTGTCCCTGCCCGGCCAGCCCGAGGCCGAGGTGGCGGTCAAGACGCTCAAGGGCGGCGCGGGCGAGCGGCAGCGGCGCGAGTTCCTGCGCGAGGCGGCCAGGATGGCGCAGTTCCGACACCCCAACGTCGTCCGGCTGCGCGGAGTGGTCAGCGCCGGACCTCCGGCCATGATCGTCACCGAGTTCCTGCTGCACGGCGCGCTGGACGCCTTCCTCAGGGTGGGGACGGGGATGGGGACAGCGGGGGGATTGAGGGGACATTGGGGACATCGGGGACATCAGGGGGATTTGGGGACATCAGGGGGATTTGGGGACATTGGGGGCATTGGGGGGATTGGGGACATTTGGGACATCAGGGACATTATGGGGATTGGGGACATCGGGGACATTGGGGGGATTGAGGGGACATTGAGGGCATTGGGGACATTGGGGGGACATCAGGGACATTGAGGGCATTGGGGACATTGGGGGGATTGTGGACATTGGGGACACTGGGGACATCAGGGGGATTTGGGGGCATTGGGGACATTGTGGATAATGTGGACAGTGGGGACATTGGGCCCTCAACACAGGGATGGTGACACAGAGATGTGACCTCTCCTGTCCCCCCTGTGTCCCCCAGGGGACATTGTCCCCACCCCATGCTGTGTGGGATCGCAGCCGGGATGTGGCACCTGTGTCCTGCAGTGTCCTGCAGTGTTCTGCAGTGTCCCCTCACTGTCCTGCAGTGTCCCCTCACTGTCCTGCAGTGTCCTGCAGTGTCCCCTCAGTGTCCTGCACTGTCCCCTCACTGTCCCCGCTGTCCCCCCGTCGGCAGGGCCGGGAGGGGACGCTGTCCGCGCTCCAGCTGGTGGCCATGCTGCGTGGCATTGCGGCCGGCATGCGCTACCTGTCCGAGGCCGGCTTCGTCCACCGCGACTTGGCCGCGCGGAACATCCTGGTGGACGCTCACCTGGTCTGCAAGGTGTCCGACTTCGGCCTGTCCCGAGCGCTGGACAGTGACAGGGACAGTGACCCCACCTACACCAGCTCCCTGGTGAGACCCCAGGCCACCCCTGACCGCCCGGTGACCACCCAGGTTTGGGGGGATTTGGGCGGATTTTGGGGTCTCACAGGTGTCAATTCACCTGCGCCAGGTGAATTCGGGGAGGTGTGGGTGGTTTTGGGGGCATTTGGGTGGATTTAGGTGTTTTTTGGGGTCTCAGGGTTGTGTGTCACCTGCCCCCCAGACATTTGGGGTCTCCTCGGGGAGTTTTGGGGTTTCTTTGGGGGGTTTTGGGGTTTCTGTGGGGGTTTTTGGGGTTTGTGTGGCAGTTTGGGGTTTCCTGGTGGTTTTTGGGGTTTCCTTGGGGGTTTTTGGGGTTTCCTGGTGGTTTTTGGGGTCTCCTCGAGGGTTTTTGGGGTTTCCTTGGGGGTTTTTGGGGTTTCCTGGTGGTTTTTTGGGTTTCCTGGTGGTTTTTGGGGTCTCCTCGTGGGTTTTTGGGGTTTCCTTGGGGGTTTTTGAGGTTTCCTGGTGGTTTTTGGGGTTTCCTGGTGGTTTTTGGGGTCTCCTCGGGGGTTTTTGGGGTTTCCTCGGGGGTTTGGGGTCTCCCTGACCCGCTGACCGCCTGACCCAGGGCGGGAAGATCCCGATCCGCTGGACAGCCCCCGAGGCCATCGCGTTCCGCACCTTCACCTCGGCCAGCGACGCTTGGAGCTACGGGATCGTCATGTGGGAGGTGCTGAGCTTCGGGGAGCGACCCTACTGGGACATGTCCAACCAGGACGTGAGTCACCCTAAAAACCCAAAATTACCCCAAAATTACCCCAAAATTACCCCAAAACCGCAGCTCACAGGGAGGTGCTGCCGTTCGGGGATGTGTCCAGCCAGGACAGGAGTGACCCCCAAATCTAGGGGTCCCTAGGACCCCCAAAATCCCCGAATTTCCCCAAATCCCACTCACCTGTCCAGGTGATCAATGCCATTGAGCAGGACTATTGTCACTGTCACTTGTCCCCCCCTGTCCCTCACCTGTCCAGGTGATCAATGCCATCGAGCAGGGCTATTGTCACTGTCACCTATCCCTCACCTGTCCCTCACCTGTCCAGGTGATCAATGCCATTGAGCAGGACTATTGTCACTGTCACCTGTCCCCCCCTGTCCCTCACCTGTCCAGGTGATCAACGCCATCAAGCAGGACTATTGTCACTGTCACCTGTCCCTCACCTGTCCCTCACCTGCCCAGGTGATCAACGCCATCGAGCAGGACTATTGTCACCTGTCCCTCACCTGTCCCTCACCTGTCCCTCACCTGTCCAGGTGATCAATGCCATCGAGCAGGACTATTATCACTGTCACCTGTCCCCCCCATCCCTCACCTGTCCCTCGCCTGTCCAGGTGATCAACGCCATCGAGCAGGACTATTGTCACTGTCACCTGTCCCTCACCTGTCCCTCACCTGCCCAGGTGATCAATGCCATCGAGCAGGACTATTGTCACTGTCACCTGTCCCTCACCTGTCCCTCACCTGTCCAGGTGATCAACGCCATCGAGCAGGACTACCGGCTGCCCCCCCCGCCGCGCTGCCCCCCCGCGCTGCACCGCCTCATGCTGGACTGCTGGCAGCGCGAGCGCAGCGCCCGGCCGACCTTCCCCACCATCGTCCGAGCGCTTGACCGCCTCATCCGGCGCCCCGAGAGCCTCCGAGTGACCCCGCCGGACAGCCAGGGGTCAGCTGGGCTGGGGGCGGGGCTGACACACCCGGGGGGCGGGGCTGACACACCCGGGGGGCGGGGCTGGCACACCTGGGGATGTTGGGGTTCTCTTGGGGGGATCCTTTTGGGGTGTGGCTGTGGGGTGGACAGGAACTCTTCACCTGGGTGTCCCCTGAACACCTGAGCTGCCCAGGCCGCGGCTCTGACCTCTGACCCCTGCTGTGTCCCACAGCTCCTCCCCAGCCTGCCTGGAGCAGCGCAGCCCCCCTGGACCCCCCGGACCCGCCGGACCCGCCGGACCCTCGGTGGGCGAGTGGCTGCAGAGCCTGGGGCTGGGCGGCTACGAGGAGCCTTTCCGCAGCGCCGGAGTGACCGGGCTGGAGCTGCTGCCGCGGCTGAGCGGCGAGTACGGCGTGGGGACACAGCGGAGGGGACATGGGGACACCGGGGAGGGGACATGGGGACACTGGGGTGGGGACATGGGGACACCGGGGAGGGGACATGGGGACACCGGGGTGGGGACATGGGGACAGCGGGGTGGGGTGGGGCACTGGGGTTGGAGCTGCTGCCGCAGCCACGAGGAGATGGGGAGGCTCTGGGGGACGCAGTGACCCCACAGTGACCCCGCAGTGACCCCGCGGTGACCCCCGTGTCCCCCCAGGGACCTGCTGCACATGGGGGTGACGCTGGCCGGACACCAGCAGCGCATCCTGGAGGGAGCCCAGAGCCTGCGGAGCAGCGCCAAAGGAGATCCCCAGTGCTGACCACGCCCCCAGCCCCACCGGGGCAAGATGGCCGCCAGGGAGAGGCACTGAGGGGAGCAAGATGGCTGCCGGGACAATATGGCTGCCAGGACAGTGTGGCAATGGGGACAATGTGGCTGCAATTCCAATATGGCTGCCATTCCAATATGGCCGCCCGGAATATACAGCTAACGCTCCAATATGGCTGCCATTCCAATATGGCCGCCATTCAATATGGCTCCACCCCAATGACCTGGTGGGCGGAGCCTGTGAGGGCGTGACCAACTATGGAGTGGCCATATGGGTGTGGCCAACTATGGAGTGGGTGTGGCCAGCTGGGCGTGGCCTCCACTGGGTGTGGTCAGACTGGGTGTGGTTCCACAGTGGGCGGGGCTGGTGGGCGGTGCCTGCACTGGGCGTGGCCGGTGGGCGTGGCCTGCAGCGCTTTTATTGTCCCGTTTCGTCCCCAATTCCGGGGCAGAGCCAATAAATGCAGCCGATGCAAATGAGGGGGCGGGGCCATGTCCCGCGATGTCACCGAGGCCACCACCGAGGTGTCCTTTGTGCCAGTGTCCCCAGGTGTCCCCAGGTGTCACCAAAGGCCACCCCGAGTGTCCCCAAGGCTCCCCTTGTCCCCAGGGCCACCCTGCTCCCAGGTGTCTCCAGAATCCCAGGTGTCCTCCCGGCCCAGGCTGTCCCCAAGGTCCCCAAGGCCACCCCACCTGTCCCCAAGGTCCCCAAGGCCACCCCAGCTGTCCCCAGGGTCCCCAACCCCCCTGTGCTCCCCGATGTCCCCATGGTCCCCAACATCCCCAATCCCCCCCATGTCCCCACAGTCCCCATTGTCCCCAAGGCCACCCCTGTCCCCGAGGTCCCCGCGGTCCCAGCTGTCCCCGGCCAGCGCTCCGGCCGTGCCGCGCAGCGTCCAGGACAGCAGGGCCAGGCGGCGGCGGGCGCTGTCCCCTCGTGTCCCCGGTGTCCCCAGCTCGGCCACCAGCGCCGGCAGAGTGTGACCTCCCCGGCCCAGCAGGACGTGGCGGAAGGGAGTGACCAGGGGGGACACGAATGGGGACAGCAGCGACGCCTCGGCCTGGAGGGGACAGGAGGGGACACGGTCAGGGGACAGGAGGGGACATGGTCAGGGGACAGGAGGGGACAGGAGGGGACAGGGAGGGGACACATGGGACAGGAGGGGACAGGGAGGGGACAGGAGGGGACACAGTCAGGGGACAGGAGGGGACAGGGAGGGGACACAGGGGACAGGAGGGGACAGGGAGGGGACACAGGGGACAGGAGGGGACACGGTCAGGGGACAGGAGGGGACATGGTCAGGGGACAGGACAGGACAGGAGAGGACTCAGGGGACAGGAGGGGACACATGGGACAGGAGGGGACAGGGAGGGGACAGGAGAGGACACAGTCAAGAGGACAGGAGGGGACACGGGACAGGAGGGGACATGGTCAGGGAACAGGAGGGGACACGGTCATGGGACAGGAGGGGACAGGGAAGGGACACATGGGACAGGAGGGGACAAAGGGGACAGGGAGGGGACACGGGACAGGAGGGGACAGGGTCAGGGGACAGGAGGGGACATGGTCGGGGACAGGAGAGGACAAGGAAGGGACAGGAGAGGACATGGTCAGGAGGACAGGAGAGGACACAGGGGACAGGAGGGGACAGGGAGTGGACAAGGAGGGAACAGGAGAGGACACAGGGGACAGGAGGGGACAGGGTCAGGGGACAGGAGGGGACAAAGAGGGGACACATGGGACAGGAGGGGACAGAGGGGACGCGCAGGGGACACTGACGGCCATGAGGCGCGCGTTGAAGCCGCGGTTGAGGCGCTCGTTGGAACTGTCCGATCCCGACATGTCGCGACGGAGCGACGCCGCCGCGCGCACAACGCCCCCCCTGGCCGAGGAGAGGCACTGCAGCGACAGACCGCGCGCCTGCTGGGGGGAACTGGGTTAGACTGGGAGGGACTGGGATGGACTGGGAGGGACCGGGAGGGACTGGGATGGACTGGGAGGGACCGGGAGGGACTGGGAGGGACCGGGAGGGACTGGGAGGAACTGGGTTAGACTGGGAGGGACTGGGATGGACTGGGAGGAACTGAGTTGTTATACTGGGATGGACTGGATTAGACTGGGAGGAACTAGGAGGGACTGGGTTTTTATACTGGTTTGGACTGGGAGGGACTGAGAGGGACTGGGATGTTATACTGGGGTGGACTGGGCGATACTGGGCTGACCCAGGGGGGCACCGGGTGGGACAGCAGCGACCCCCCAGTGTCCCCCAGTGACCCTCAGCGCCCTCCCAGTGCCGTGCTGGTTCCATACTGGTTTGTACTGGTCTGACCTGCAGCGGCGCCAGCTGCCGCACCAGCGCGTCCCCCAGGGCTCCGGGGTCCAGCGGCAGCCGGGGGTCGTGCGCCAGGCGGAGCAGGAGCTGCGCGGCCACCGCGGCCACCGCCCTGGTCACCGCGGGCAGCCGTCCCCTCAGCCGCCCCCCCAGCCGCGACAGCGTGTCCTCCGGTGTCCCCAGAGCCGCGCGGGAGCCACCGCCCAGGGCCTGCAGGGGACAGGGGACACCGTCGGGAGGGGACATGGGGACATGGGGGGACACGGGGACACGGTCAGGATGGGCACAAGGGGACAGAGGGACAGGGGGGTATCAGGGGACACAGCCGGGGACAGGCACAGGGGGACACAGGGGTGGTGTGGGGACACCTGGGGACACTCGGGGACACCCAGAGGTCCAACCTCGTCAAAGCCAAGCTCCAGCGCCGGGACTCCCCCGGCCGCCGTGAAGGGAAAAGCGCCACACTCGGGGGACAAGGGGCGGATCCTGCGGGGACACGGGGGGGACGTGGGGACGCAGAGGTGTGACACAGCTGTCCCCAGGTGCCACAGGTGTCCCCAGGTGTGCCACAGGTGTCCCCAACTCACACGTCGCTCTCCCAGCCCCGCCCCGGCCGCGTCAGCTGCTCCAGGAGGCTCTTCCCGCCCTCGTTCGGACTCTCCACCTTTTTTGGGGGGGGTGGGGGGAGGTGAGGGGGGAAAGCCCCTCCCCCACCCGCCCCGCCCCCGCCCCTCCCCCACCTGCTCCAGGGCGCTCTCGATCAAATTCACCAAAGTTGGACTTGTTTTGACCACAAAGCGATCGGCGCCTGGGTGGGGGAGGGGAAAGGGGGGGTCAGGGGGCGGTCCGAGGTGGGGGAGGGGAAAGGGGGGTCAGGGGGCGGTCCGAGGTGGGGGAGGGGCGACGCCCCCCTCCCCAATCGGGGGTCGGAGGGGGGAGGGGCGCACCCAGCACGGCGCGGTCCAGGCTGATGTAAGCAGCGACTTTGGTGTGCAGGAGGTCAGGGTAGCCCTGGGGGTCACGGGGGGGTCACTGAGGTCAGTGGGGTCACGGGGGGGTCACTGAGGTCAGCGGGGTCACCGCGGGGGGTCGCGGGGGGTCACCTCGAGCCACTCGGTGGCCCCCAAATGTCCGAACTCGCCGCCATCCCAGCTGACGAAGAGCAGCGTCCGGCGGAGCTGGACCCCTGTGGGGGCCAAAGGGGGGGCCGGAGGGGTCCCAGGGGTCACCCAGGGGTCACCCAGGGGTCACCGGGGGAGCCCCACCCCAAATGTTGGGGTCACCCAAAGGTCAGGGAAGAGCCAGGAAATCCAGGGACCTCCCCTCCCCCCATGTCACTGCAATTTGGGATCTCCCAAAGACCCCCGGCCCCGCCCTGGCCACACCCCAGCCCCGCCCCGGCCACGCCCCAGCCACACCCTCACCCTCTCGGCCAATGGCGGCGAAGAACCGGGCGAGCTCCAGCAGCAGGGCGGTGCCCACGCCCGAGGCCGCCGCCCCCGGCCCCAGCGAATCACGTTGAGCCCCCACAATGACGTAGCAGTCTGGGCGGGGCCAAAGTCAGGGAGGCCACGCCCCTCCAGCTACACCCACCCAACAATGGCTCCGCCCCAGTCTCATCTCCACCCCAATGGCCACACCCATTTCTTGCCCCACCCACTTTGGCCATGGCTCCACAATGACCCTGCACTAGCCACACCCACACCCAAATTAGCCACGCCCATCCAACCCCAATCTGCCCTCCTATGGCTCCACCCCTTCCCATGACCACACCCAGGTTCTGACCACACCCATGTCCACGCCCCTTTCATGCCCCACCCAGACTGACCACACCCCCATATCCTCCAGGCCACACCCACCTCAGCCACACCCCATTGACCACGCCCATTCCCGCCCCACCCCGCTTGGCCCCGCCCCTCACCTGGCTCCAGCCGCCCCCGCAGCGCCCCGAAAACGCTGGTGAGGGTCCCGGGGCGGGTGCCCCCCCCCACCCGGAGCTGCAGGCGCCGCCCCCCCGGGGGGGGCAGGAACTGCAGGAACCCCCCGAGACCCCCGGGGGACACCCAGCGCGGGGGGGCGCGGGGACCCCCGAGGACCCTGGGTGGGAGGGGAGATGGTTAGGGGGGTTGGGAACCCAAATGGCGAGGGGGAGATGGTTAGGGGGGTTGGGGAACCCCAAATCCCTAAAATGGGGAGGGGAAAAGGTCAGTGGGGCTTGGGAACCCGAAATCCAGCCCAGGCCGGACACAGGGTTAGGGTGGTTTTGGGGGAAATCCCAGATTTGGGGGGAAGTCCCAGATTTCGGGGGCAAATCCCAAATATTTGGGGAAATCCCAGATCTTGGGGTTCGCCCCGTACCGCAGCAGCTTCGCGGCCGTGTTGGCGCTGATGGGGTGCGCGGGGATCGGGGGGACCCCCGGGGGGGTCCCGGGGGGGGCGCGGCCGGTGAAGGAGGGGAACCCCCTGCTGAAGGGGTCTCCAGCCCCATCCTGCACCTGCGGGGACACGGCAGACCCCAGACCCCCAAATCATCCCCAAAACCTCCCCAGAGCCCCCAAATCATCCCTGAAACCCCCCCAGACCCCCCAAATTATCCCCAAAACCCCCCCAGACCCCCCAAATTATCCCCAAAACCCCCCCAGACACCCCAAATTATCCCTGAAACCCCCTCAGACCCCCCAAATTATCCCTGAAACCCCCCCAGACCCCAAATCATTCCCGAAACCCCGACCCCCAAATTATCCCCAAACCCCCAGCCCCCAAATTATCCCTGAAAACCCCAGCACCCCCAAATCACCCCCAGACCCCCAGCACCCCCAGTCTCCCAGACCCCCAAGCCCCCACCCCAGCACCCCAGAGCCCCCAGATCTTCCCACAAGACCACCAGAGACCCCTCCCACCCCAAAACTGACCCCCAGGACCCCAGGACCTCCCAATGTCCCCCAGCCCCCCCACTCACGTGGACAGTCACGGCCGTGTCGCCCCCCAGCCCTGAGCCCCCCCCGGGTCCGGCCATGTCCAGGGGGTCAGGGTACAGCAGGACCCCCACGGCCCCCTCCCCCGCTGCCGCGGCCACCTGCGGGGAAAATGTCACAGGGAGACCCCAAACCCACCCCAAACCCACCCCAACTCACCCCAAACCCACCCCAAACCCACCCAAAACCCACCCCAACCCCACCCCAAACCCACCCCAAACCCACCCCAAACCCACCGCAAACCCACCCCAACCCACCCCAAACCCATCCCAACCCCACCCCAAACCCACCCCAACCCACCCCAAACCCCCATTTTGGGGTCCCACCTCCTGGGCTGGGGTCCTCTCGTCCCCCCCATTGTCCCCCCAGGTTTTGGGGTCTCACCTTCTGGGCGGGGCTGCCCCTCCCCCCCAACGCTCCCAATTTAGGGGATTTTTTGGGAATTTTTGGGGATTTTTTTGGGAATTTTTGGGGATTTTTTGGGGATTTTTTGGGGATTTTTTTTGGGAATTTTTGGTGTCTCACCTTCTGGGCGGGGCTGCCCCTCCCCAGCCGCAGCAGCATCAGGTGTCCCTTGGCCGAGACCCCCCTGGCCCGGAGCTCGGCCAGGTCCTGCGGCCGGCCGTAGTGACCATAGACCAGCCCGCCCTGCCGGCAGCGGTCAGCGGGGGTGAGCGGTCAGTGGTCAAGGGGTCAGGGGTCAGGGGTCAGCTCTCACCGTGGCGTTGCCGGGCGAGCTCCAGGCGCAGAAAGCTTCGGGGTCAAGGCGGAGTCGCTCTAGCTCCTCCCCCTCCGGCCCCACCCAGCGCAGGGTCACCTCCCCCCTGGGGTCAAAGGTCATGGGGTCAGGGTCACTCTACAACTCAACTGTGACCACCCCCAATGACCCCAGGGACTTCTGACCTTCCCTGACCCCTCCTGTGCCCCCGAATGACCACCCTGACCCCTGTGACCCCCGTGACCTCCTGTGACCTCCCTGTGACCCCCCTGACCCCCCTGTGACCCCCATGACCCCCCTGACCCCCCTGTGACCCCCCTGACCCCCCTGACCCCCCTGTGACCCCCCCGACCCCCCGTTACCTGACCGGGAGGGGGAGGGGCTGTGGGCGGCTCCAGGCCCGGGTCAGCCCCGCCCCCGCCATGGCGCTGAGCACTGATTGGGCCAAAGCCAGGCCGCGCTCTGACCCCGCCCCGTGCGGCCCCGCGCTGACCTCCCTGCGGACAGGGGTCACCGGGGTCAGCGGTCACAGGGGGTCACAGGGGTCACCGGGGTCAGCAGCGGTCAGTGGTCACTCACCGGACCCAGGACTCCACTCTCTCCTCCACCAGGTGGCGCCGCAGCAGCTCCCGCAGGCGGGGCCGAGGGGGCGGAGCCTCTATGCTGGCCCCGCCCCAAATGCCATCGGGGGCGGAGCCTCCCGCTAGAGACCCCGCCCCTACGGCCCCGCCCCCGCACGGGGTGTGACCAATCCCGGCCACCAGCAGCCCTGGGGGAGGGGCCAGAGGGGGCGGAGTCAGGGTAGAGGCGGGGCTGTGGCAGTGGGCGGGGACTGGGGACAGTGGGGACACTGAGGGGACACTGGGAGACACTGGGGGCCAGTGGGGACAGTGGGGACACTAGGGGACACTGGGTGACATGGGGGGGACATTGGGGACACTGGGGGACATTGGGGACACTGGGGGGACACTGAGGGGACACTGGGGGACACTGAGGGGACACTGGGGGTTCCATACCCAGCAGGAAGGCAGTGGCCGAGCCCAGGGCCAGAGTGGCCAAGGGGTGGAGCCACGGACGGCGCCGGGGGCGTGGTCTGCTCCGGGGGCGTGTCCGGGGGCGGGGCAGCCGCACGGTTGGCTCCTCCCCCTCCTCGTCATCGTCCTCGTCGCCCCCCCGGGGGTCTCTGTGCCGCGAGTAGGACACAGGACCCCCCCTGGGGGGCTGCGGTCACGGTCAGGGGGGCTCGGGGGGCTTCTGGGGTCCCCAAAACCAGGAACCCTTCAGGGGTCCTCAACCCCCGGACTGTCACCCCCAGGGCTTTACCTGTCCCCGGAAGCAGCGCCTGAGGGTCTCCATGGCGGGCGGGGGGCTTTGGGGGTCCCAGCGGCTCCGGGAGGACCTGGGTGGGGTGGGGGGATCCCGAGGGTCCCGGGGGGGTGCCGCAGTGATTTGGGGGAGTCTGGGAGGGTCTCGGGGTGACCCCAGGGGCTCCGGGGCAGCTCAGCGGGGTCCCTGGAGCGTTTCGGGGTTTTTCGGGAAGGTTCTGGGGGTCCCCAGAGGCTGCGGCTCGCCCCCGCCAAAGGACAGACTTTGCCCCCGGCCGGACTCTGCCCCTCAGCCACCCAATCCCTGCGTCCCCCCAACCCCCAAAACCCCCCGGACCCCCCAGAGTGACCCCCGAGCCACCCCAACCCCCCCCGGCAGCACCGAACCACCGAAATCCCCGAAAAAAACCCCAAAATCGCTCCCCCCTCCCCGTTCCCGCTCACCCGCGGCCGCCGGACCCGCTCTGGCCCCGCCCACCAGGTGAGAAAAAGGGGCGTGGACTGGCGGGGGCGTGGTCAGGGTGGGCAGTGGGCGTGGTTTGTGGTCGCCGGGCTGTGGCTTACAGTGGTCAGGGGAGTGGCCAGCAGAGGCCCCGCCCTGGCGCCGCCAGGTCCTGCCGCCCATTGGCCGAGCCGGACACTGACCGGGAGGGGTTTGGGGGGTCCAGGGGCGTTCCGGGGGGTTCGGGGGGGCTGAGGGGAGTCCCGGGGGCTTGGAGGGACCCCAGAATTTGGGGTTCTCAGGGTCTGGGTGTCCCCGAGGGCTTGGAGCTCCCGAGGTTTGGGGGACTCGGGGTTTGGGGGATCCCAGGGGGGTTTGGGGGAGCCCAGGGAGGTCGCAGGAGTCCCACGAGGGTCGCAGAGGGTTTGTGGGATCCCAGGGGGTTGGGGGTCCCGGTTTTGGGGTCCCTGGCGAAGGAGCCCTCGGCGCTCTCATAAATACTCTCTTGTTTACATTAAGTTACATGGGGGGTCGGGGGCGCTGTCTCCCCTGAGTGACAGCTGTCAATCAATCACCCGCGGGGCCTGGGCAGCTCGGGGTGCTCAGGCGGGAGGGGGATGATTGACAGCTGTCAATCACCTGCCGGCACGTCCAACGTGCCGGGGGGAGGGGAGGGGGTGCTGTTGGTGCTCTTGATGCTGGAGATTGACAGCTGTCACTGCTCTTGATTGACAGCTGTCACTGCTCTTGATTGACAGCTGTCGGTGCTCTTGATGTTGATCCTGACTGACAGCTGTCACTTCAGCTGAATGATTGCTGTCTCTGCTGCCGATTGACAGCTCTGAGTTCTGATGACTGACAGCTGTCAGTGCTGTTGATTGACAGCTGCCAGTGCTGTTGGTGACGTCAGTGCTGATGACCGAGGGCTGTCTGTGATGATTGGCAGCTGTTGTCGATGTTTGGCAGCTGCCGGAGATGATTGACAGCTGCTGGCGATGACTGACAGCTGCCGGTGCTGATTGACAGTTACCCATAATGATCGGCAGCTCGCTGCGTTGATTGACAGCTGCCGATGATGACAGGCTAAGAATGTCCTCTTTCGGCAGTGATTGACAGCTGTCTGCGGTGATTGACTGCTGTCTGCGGTGATTGACAGCTGTCGGCGGTGATTGACAGCTGTCGGCGGTGATTGACAGCCGCGGTCACCGCGGGCAAGCGTCGGCCAGGAAGAGCCGAACTTTGCCGCGCAGGAAGCGGCTGAGGACCCCCAGGAGCCGCGGGAGGCTCTGGACCCTCAGCGGGGCGGGGGGCGAGGGCAGCGGCGGGGCCTGGGGAGAGGACAGCGGTCAGCGGTGCCGCCGGACACCCCAAAAACCCGCGGCGACCCCCAAACCCAGCCCGGAGCAGAGCAGGAACCCCCTGGGACCCTCCAGGATCCTCCAGAAAAACACCCAAAGCTTTTCCATCGCTGTCCCGGACCCCCAGGACCCCCCCAGGATCCCCCGACCCGCCGTTTCTCCCAGCTCGGGGACCCCCGCAACTGCCGCGCCAGACCCCAAACACCCCAAACCCTTCCGGGACCCCCCAAAACCCCCGAAATCCCCCCAGACCTCCCAGTACCGGCGCGGGCAGCCCCGCAGCAGCCGGAACAGACCCCAACCCCTCCAAAGCCCTCCAGGACCCCCCAAATTTCCCCAAATCCGCCGTACCGGCGCGGGCAGCCCCCGCAGCAGCCGGAACAGACCCCAGACTCCCCCCAAAGCCCTCCCTTATCCCCCAGATTTCCCCAAATCAGCCGTACCGGCGCGGGCAGCCCCCGCAGCAGCCACGCCAGGCTCCGCGCGGCGCCGTAGGCTCGGTCGAGGGTCGGGCGCACTCGGGGGTCCCGCAGCAGCTCCCGCGCCCGCAGCACCGCGGCCACCAGGGCCGCCTGTCCCCCGGCCACCTCCTGCGCGCGGGACTCCGCCTGGGGACACGGCGGGGGGGTCACCGCGGGCCGAGGGGACAACGCGGGGACCCGGGGACGAGGGGTCACGCAGGGACAGGGGGACACGGGGGGGACACGGGGCGTCCCGACATTGCCAACCCTCCCCGGGATCCCACTCACCCCGGTCCAGCCCAGCCACCCCCTTCTCCCGGGGTTTTCCCTGGTTTTACCCATTTTTTTATCTATTTCCCTCACTTTCCGTCCTATTTCTCTCCATCCCTCCACGCTTCCCCCCATTTCCCCACTTTCAGCGCAGTTAGCCCCACTTCTCCGGGTTTCTCCCCGTTTTGCCCAGTTCCTCTTTATTTCTCTCCACATTTTTCCTATTTTCCCCGATTTCTCCCCACATCTCCCTGATTTTCTGTGTTTCTCCCTGGTTTTCCCTATTTCTCCCTGTGTTCCCCCATTTCTCCCACATTTCTCCAGCATATTTCCTCCCATTTTTCCCGATTTCCCTGAGTTTCGCCCCGTTTTTCCCGATTTCCCGGGATTTCCCCCATTCCCACTCACGTCCAGGCTCCGCCAGAGGTTGAAGTTGACGCCGGGGTCGGGGACGGCGACAGGCTCGGGGAGGTCACAGTGGGGGCCACACCCGGCCTGGGGGGGACACACAGTGACACCCCCGCCACGACCCCGCGGGTCCCCGAGACCCACTAGTGTCCCCAAACCCTCCAGGGTGTCCCCAGCTGTGTCCCCAACCCCCGTAAGATGTCTGCAACATCCCCAGGGTGTCCCCCTCGATGTCCCTGTGTCCCCCGCGGTGTCCCCAAGCCCCTCCGGGGGTCCCGCCCTCACCCCCACCCCGCTCTGCATCACACCCCCCCCGATGTCCCCGAGCCCCCTCGATGTCCCCGAGCCCCCCCGATGTCCCCGAGCCCCCCCGATGTCCCCGAGCCGCGCTCACCACCCCCCGCTCGGCGTCGCGGGCCTCCAGGATGAAGCGTTCGATCACTCGGGGGTCGCAGAGCGAGGGGGGACCCTCGGGGGGAGGCTGGGGGCGCCCCGCGACCCCCAACAGCAGCAGCAGCAGCAGCGCGCAGAGCCCTGGGGGGGGACGGGGGGGTCAGGGACCGCCGTGTCCCACTGGGGGCACCGCGACCCCTGGGGAGACTCCTCCCCGCGGGGCTGGGGGGCTCGGGTGCCTGAGGGAACCCCCCGGACCCCCTAACCGCGGGACCCCCGCGATACCTGAGCGACCCCGCCGCCAGAATGTCCCGGGGGTTTGGCGTCCCTGATGCCGGGGACCCCCCGCCCACCTGGTGGCCTCCAGAAGCCCCCGAGACAGAGGAGTCCTTTGGGACACTCGGGACCCCCCGCCCACGTGGTGTCCCCAGAGCCCCCCGCCCTCCCGGGACCCCCTCCCCACCCGTGTCCGTGCCGGACAGCTGAGCGCGCCGGACACACGTGGGGACCCTCGGACTCCCGAACCGTCCCGGACACGCGGGTGTCCCCCACCCACCCCAGACCCGCAGCCCCCCGGGGACACGCGGGACCCCCCCGGTTACCTGCGGCACCCCCCCGCCCGGTCCCGCCGCACACGTGGGTGTTCCCCCCTCCCCCGCACACCTGGCTCCCTCCCGCACACCTGGACACTCCCACTCCCCTTCCCGGGATGTCCCATCCCGCCCCCCCAACCCGTGCGACCCCCCCGGGACCCCCGCCACTCACCCGCCGCCCCCATCGCCGGCTGCTCATGGCACGGGGGTCCCTGGCGGCCCCGGGGCTGTGGCCGTCCCCGTCCCGCGTCCCCCGGCCCCGGCCCCGGTTAATGTTTGATCCGAGGGGCCGCGGGGCCGGAAGGGCCCTTGGGGGGGGGTTTTCCATCCGCTCCCCCCTCGCCCCCCCCAGACCGTCGAGGAAAAGGCCGCGCCGGCCGCCGCACGTCGGCCCCTGGCCACGGGCCACCCCCGGCCCCGGCCACGGCGCCGGCGAGGCGGGGGGGACACGGGGGGGACACGGGGGGAGGGACACGGGGGGGACACAGGGATGGAGAGCTGGGCGCGGAGGTGTGGGAATGGGGGGACACTGGGGGGACACGGAGAGGGGAAAGGGGGGGACACGGGGGGGGACACGGGGATGGGGTTTGGGAGTGGGGTGACACGGGTGGGACACGTGTGGGGACACTGGGGAGGACAGGGGGGTGACATGGAGATGTGGGAATGGAGGGACACAGAGGGGACACGGATGGGGGGAAGGGGAGGACATGTGGGGGGACACGTGGACAGGGAAAGACGGGGACACGGGGGTGACACGGAGGGGACACGGGGGTGACACGGAGGGGACACGGGGATGGCGACTTGGGCATGGAGGTGTGGGGATGGAGAGACACGGGGGAAAGGAGATACGGGGGGGACAAGGTGGGGACACAGGGACAAGGAGCTGGGGGACCATGGAGACGAGGGATCGGGGATGAGGGTGGGGAAGTGGGGACAGGGGGACGTGCAGTCGGGGTGACACGGTGACAGGGATGGGGGGACAGAGCTGGGGATGTGGGACATGGGACACCCGGATGGCGGAGGGGACACGGGGACAGTGTCCTGGGCAAGGAGGTGCGGGATGGGGACAGTGGCGGGGGGACAGGGACGTCAGGAGGGGGACAGAGGAGGGGACACGGGGATGACAAAGTGGGCATGGAGATGCACCGCAGGGACGGTGGTGACATGGGGATGGGGGACAGAGACGGAGACAGAGACATGGGGACACGTGGCTGCGGCTGAGGGGACACGGCCACGGGGTGGCACAGGGACACGGGGACACCCCCGCAGGGCCGTGGGACCGCGGTGACACGCGCGCGGCGACACACACGCGGTGACAAGGGGACGCGCCAGGCCGGGGGATCCCGGGATCCCTCGGGCCGGCGGAAGCGGCCGAACAATGGGGCAGCGTCACTGTCGCCGTCACTGTCCCCGTCCCCAGCGCCACCGCGGCCCCGGGGGCGGCTCCGGGGACCCCCGCGGCGGGGAGGGACACGGGGGGAGGGAGGGGGGACACGCCGAGGGGAGGGGACACGGGGGAAGCAGGGGACGCGGGGGACACGGGGACACGGGAGGGGACGGGGGACACAGGTGACACAGGAGGCGACACGGGGATGCGGGAGCGGATGGAGGCGACACGGCGGACACGGGGGACTCGGGAGGGGAGCCGGGGGACCCAGGTGACACGGGAGGTGACACGGGGGACCCGGGAGGTGACACGGGCCCCCTGCCAGGCCGTACGTGCGGCTCCGCACAGCCCGGCCGCGGGTCCGGCGCCAGCGGGGCCAAAGGGCACCCGGGGGCGGGGGGACGGCGACAGGGACGTCACCGACGCCGCCGGGTCCCCCTGCGTCACCTGGGAGTCCCCCGTGGCAGCGGGGTGTCCCCCCGACAGGGACTCCCCCACAGAGCCGGGACTCCCCGGGAACGGGGGCTGCACACCTGGGAGCTCCCCGGGTCACCTGGAGTCCCCTCTTGTCACCTGACACCCCCCGGGTGCCTGGCGGTCCCTTTGATCACCTGGGTGTCCCTTCTGCCACCGGGGTGGCCCTTTGTCACCTGGGTCACCCTCATTTCCCCACCCCTCAGCCCCCCATGGATGTCTAAGTGTCTCCGGTGTCACTTGTCCTCCCCCTTCGTCAACCAAGTCCCCACATTTCCCCCCGGGGGGCTTTCCTTGTCACCTACTTGCCCCCCAGCCACCCTGTTGTCACCTGTACCCTCCCCCTGAGCCCCCCCTCCCGTCCCCAGGGTCCCCCATTGTCACCTGGGGGTTTCCTGCCCCAAATGTCACCAATGACAGAGGAAGCCCCAGCCCAACACCCCTAAATCGTCCCCAAATCCCCCCAAAGCCCCCGGAGGCGCTGCTGCTGCTGCCACTGACTTTATTTTGGTGTCACATCCCTGCGTCCCCCCAAAGTCCCCGAGGCTGCTCTTGGGGACACACAGGGTGACATCAAGGGGCTCAGGGGCACCTTGGTGGCCCCAGATCACGGCGGTCTCGACCCACTGGTGGCAGCTTGGTGGCCTTGAGCCATTGGTGGCATCGTCCGTGTCCCCAGAACGTCAGTGGCTCCAGGTCACTGTGTCACCAAGGCCATCGGTGACTCATGGTGGCCTCGAATCCTTGGTGGCATCTGGGTGTCCCCAGGTCCTTGATGACTCGTGGTGGCCTCAGTTCAAGGTGGTCTTGACCCACGGGTGACCCCAGGGGGCTTTGGTGTCCCCAGGGTGTCCCCAAGGCCTTCTGTGGTGTCCCTGCAGCCGTGATGGACGTGGGGGACTCCCGGGGGGGGTTTGGGGTGTCCCCACGAGGGTGACAGAGCCCAGGACAGCTGGGGAGCCCCCAGGACTTTGGGGACACCCCAGTCACCCCCAGGAAGCCACTGACCTCGGCAGGGAGCCCCCACCGGCTCCAGAAGCCCCCAAAGCCTCGGGAAGCCCCCCGGGACCCCCGGACCCCCCTCAGGCGCACGGAGCCTCCCTGCAGAGCCGGATGTGGATGGCCGAGTTGTGCCGGGGGGGCTCCCCGTCCTCCCCCTCCCCTTCCTCGTCGCCGTCGCCGTCGCCCCGTGCCGGGGGGGCCCTGCGGGAGCCGCGGGGGGGCCGCAGCGGCACGGAGGAGGTGCTGGCGTGGAGCCGCAGGGCGCCCCCGGCCCCCGCCTGCAGCTGCAGCGCCAGGTTGATGGTGCGCGGCACGGCCAGCCCCAAACCGTGCAGCCGCAGCTCGCCGGGCGGCGCGGCGCCGGTACCGGGAGCTCCCCCCGGGGACAGCAGCCGCTGGCAGCGCCGCAGCTGCGCCCGGAAATCCGAGCGTGACGTCACGAACACGTCATTGGTGGCGGGCCCGGCGGGGGGGGCCGGGGGGGGGCGCGGGGCGGGGCCGCGGCGGCGGCGGCGGGGGGGCGGCCCGGGGAGCCCCCCCGGGGGAGGGGACGGAGCGGCGGGGCGAACCGAGGACATTCTGGGGGGAAAAACGGGGAGGGGGTCAGGGAGGGGTCGCAGAGCCACCCCGAGACCACCCGGAGCCTCCCTCACTCCTCACCCTCCCGACTCGCTCCAGAGCCCCAAACTCCCCCCAGGGACCCTCCCGAAGCCACCGAGACCCCCGCGATCCCCCCGGGGAGCTCCCACGGGACCCCCAGGAGCCACTCGGGACCCCTCCACGCCCCCCAGGATATCCCAAACACCCCCCGATCTCCCCCGAAGACCCCCGGGACCCCCCAAATCCGCCCCCCGCCCGCACCTCGCGCGTCCCGCGCCGCCGCCGCTTCCGCTCCGAGGCCACGCCTTCCCCGGGGCCACGCCCCCCGAGAGCCACGCCCCCTCGGCCCCGCCCGAACCAAACCACGCCCCGCAGTGACCGCGCCCCCTTCCCGCGGAGCGTTTTTGGGAGATTTGGGGACTTTTTACGCAAAATACGGGGTGAGCCCCGCCCCTCTCTCCCCGCACGAGTCCCGCCCCCCGAATCCGCACCGAATTTTGGTGCTTTTTTCAACGAAACCCACAATTCCTCCCCTCCTGCCCCCCAACAGCGACGGAGCGGATCGGGGGGATCTTGTAGGAGGGGCGTAAAGG
Source organism: Lichenostomus cassidix (assembly GCF_008360975.1). Lineage (NCBI taxonomy): Eukaryota > Metazoa > Chordata > Aves > Passeriformes > Meliphagidae > Lichenostomus > Lichenostomus cassidix. The sequence goes on from NW_028147431.1 coordinate 2,480,209, forward strand.
AAGCCCCGCCCATTTCCCATAGACCACGCCCCTACAGCGACAGTGGGCGTGGCTTCCCACATCGGAACACGCCCACAAAGGGGAGGAGTGACACCGCTCAGAACACGCCCCCCCAAGCCACGCCCCTCTCCTTTAACAAAGGGCCGCGGCTCCTTTAAGCGCCGCCATTGCGGCCGCAGCCAATGGGCGCGCGCGCCGCACGGCGGGCGCTGATTGGGCGCGGGCTCGGCCCCGCCCCCCGGCCGGCGCTGTCCCGGTGCTGAACGCGGCCATGAGCGGCGGAGTCTACGGCGGCGGTGCCCGCGGGGGCGGGGCCTGCGGGGGGCGGGGCCTGCGGGGCGGGACCTCCGCGCGAGGGGAGGAGCCTCGCGGGGGCGGGGTCAACGCTGGAGGGGCGGGGCCAAGGCGGGGGCTGGGGGGCAGGGAGGTGGGGGCAAAGGGGAGTGGGAGTTGGGGGTGGGGGATGGGAGGGTCCCCGGGTGGTTTTGGAGGGACCAGTGTCCGGGGTTTGGGGACCCCAGTGTCATGGGGGTTTGGGGGCTCAGTGGTGTGGGGGTTTGGGGGCTCAGTGTCATGGGGGTTTTTGGGGGGCTCAGTGTCATGGGGGGTTTGGGGGGCTCAGTGGTGTGGGGGGTTTGGGGGGCCCAGTGTCATGGGGGGTTTTTGGGGGCCCAATGTCATGGGGGGTTTGGGGGGCTCAGTGTCATGAGGGGTTTTTGGGGGGCTCAGTGTCATGGGGTGGTCCTGGTGCCACCGTCCCTCCCCTCCCCGCTGCCCCAATATAAGGCGGGTTAATTTAACCTGGGGGTTTTTGGGAGCTGGGGGGGCTCCGGCGGTTTTTTTGGGGGGTCTCATTGTCCTGGGGGGGGTCCTGGTGTCACCATGTCCGTCTCATTGGGTCTCATTTGGGGGGTCTCACTGGGGGGGTCCTGGTGTCACCATGTCCCTCCCCTCCCAGATGAGGTCGGGGCGCTGGTGTTCGACATTGGCTCCTTCTCGGTCCGGGCTGGTTACGCCGGGGAGGATTGTCCTAAGGTCGGTGTCACTGTGTCCCCTCCGTGTCCCCCCATGTCCCTGTCACCCCCTCTGATGGACAAGGCCACTGTCCCCCCTGCATGCCATCGCCATGGCCAAGGTGTCCCCAGGGGCACCCCCAGGCCAATGTCCCCATCGTGGTGACATGGCCCGCCATGGTGACGTCACCGAGGCCACGATGTCCCCAAGGCGGATTTCCCCACCACGGTGGGGCTGCTGTCCCCGGACGAGGTGTCCCTGGAGCTGGATGGGGACAAGGACAAGAAGGGGGGGAAGGTTTACTACATCGACACCAACGCGCTGCACGTGGCCCGCGAGGGCGTCGAGGTCCTGTCACCCCTCAAGAATGGGATGAGTGAGTGTTGGGACAGAGGGAACAGGGACATGAGGGGACAGCAGGGATGGGGGGACATTGGGGGACATTGGGGGGACATTGGGGGGACATTGGGGGGCAAAGGGAACATGGGGAAGAGGAGGATGGAGATGACAGTGGGGTGCATGGGGAGAGAGCTGGGACAGGATGGACAGCATGGGGACATTGGGGGACACGGTGAAACATTGGGGGACACGGGGAAACATTGGGGGACACAGGGGGACATTGTGGGACAGCGAAGATGATCTGGGAACACCACAGGAACATGACTGGGACACCTGTGGGGGGAGAGGGACCCAGGGTGGGGACAACCCCCAGGGCCATGGGGGGACCCAAAAGGGCCATCTCACGGTGTTGGAGGTCACACACTGATGTCACCCACCCCCCGTTTGTCCCCCGTGTCCCAGTCGAGGACTGGGAGTGTTTCCAGGCCATTCTGGATCACACCTATGGGAAACACGTCAAGTCGGAGCCAGGGCTGCACCCGGTGCTCATGTCTGAGGCCCCGGTAGGTGCCACCGCAGGGCGGGGCTGAGGGGTTGGGTGTCCCCCTCGGTGTCCCCAATGTCCCCTGTGCCGCAGTGGAACACCAGAGCCAAGCGGGAGAAGCTGACGGAGCTGATGTTTGAGCACTACAACATCCCAGCCTTCTTCCTCTGCAAGACAGCCGTGCTCACCGCGTATCCCTGGTGTCACCCCCGGGACCCCCACTGTCACCTCCCCCTGTATCACACCCTGGGACGCCCCTGTGTCACCCCTCTGGGATGCCCCAATGTCACCCGTGTGACCAAACCCTGTCCCTAGGGTGTGTCCGGAGGGGGTTTGGGTGGATGGTCACTGGGTGTCCCCAGCATGTCCCCTCCCTGTTGTGGCCCCTTGACCGGCGCAGCTTCGCCAACGGGCGCAGCACGGGGCTGGTGCTGGACTCGGGGGCCACCCACACCACGGCCATCCCCGTGCACGATGGGTACATCCTGCAGCAAGGTGAGAACACCCCTGGGACACAGCAGGGTCACCTGGGACACACCTGGGACAGGTGAGGGGCGGGCAGAGCCTCACCCCAGCCCCGCCCCGCAGGCATCGTGAAGTCGCCACTGGCTGGGGATTTCATCTCCATGCAGTGCCGGGAGCTCTTCCAGGAGCTCAACATCGACATCGTGCCTCCCTACATGATCGCCGCCAAGGTGGGCATGGCCGGCGGTGGGCGTGGCCAGGGAACAGCCTATCAGAGGGGAAGGGCACCGCCCCCTTCATCAACATGTGCCCAAGCCACGCCCCTTGGGGCTTGGCCCCGCCCATCCCTCCCGGGACCCCCCCATTTCCAGGAGCCGGTGCGGGAAGGAGCCCCCCCGAGCTGGAAGAAGAAGGAGAAGCTGCCCCAGGTGTCCAAGTCGTGGCACAACTTCACCTGCAATGTGAGTAGGAGGGAGATCGGGGGTCTCCGAGGGGGTTTTGGGGGGTCTCCGAACCATTTTGGGGGGTCCCTGAGAGGCCCTGCTTTGGGGGGGAGGGGCTTAGGTCCCTTTTTTTGGGGATTCCCATCCCTGCATCCCTTTTTGGGAGGGTCTCTGTGCGTTTGGGTCTATTTTTGGGAGGTTCCAAAATACCCGCGTCCCTTTTTTGGGGGTCCCCGACCCCTTTTTTTGGGGTCCTTTCCCCCCCAGGAGGTGATCCAGGACTTCCAGGCCTCAGTGCTGCAGGTCTCGGACTCCCCCTACGACGAGCAGTGAGTGCCGGGGGGTCTGGGGGAGGCAGGGGGGGAATTTTGGGGTGGGGGGACACCAAAATCCGCTGTTTTTCCCCCAGGGTGGCAGCGCAGATGCCGACGGTTCACTACGAGATGCCCAACGGGTACAACACTGACTACGGGGCTGAGCGGCTCCGCATCCCCGAGGGGCTCTTTGACCCTTCCAACGTCAAGGTTTGGGGGTCCGGGGGAACTTGGGGGGATCTCTGAGGGGCTTTGGGGGTCCTGGGGGGTCTAGAGGACTCCCATTCCCCTGGGTTCTGCATCCCCGAGGGGCTCTTTGACTCTTCTAACGCCAAGTTTAAGGGTTCACAGTGGGGATTTGGGGATTCCTAGGGGGAGCAGGGAGGTCCTGCGGGGGTCCCAGGGTTTTGGAGACCACCTGACCCCCAATTTCCCCAGGGCCTCTCGGGGAACACCATGCTTGGCGTGGGCCATGTGGTCACCACCAGCATCGGGATGTGTGACATCGACATCCGGCCGGTGGGTCCCGGGACTGGGGGGTCGGGGGGGGGTTTTGGGGAGCAGCAGGGACATCCCAAATCCTGCCGGTCCTCTCCGTGTCCCCCCAGGGTCTCTACGGCAGTGTCATTGTCACCGGGGGGAACACGCTGCTGCAGGGCTTCACGGACCGCCTGAACCGGGAGCTGGCACAGAAAACCCCTCCTGTGAGAGACCCCTGAGTTCGGGTTGGCTTTGGGAGGGGCTGGAGGGGACCTCAGATCGTCCCCAGGAGGGACCCCCAGAATTTGGGATGGGGGGAGCTGGGGGACCCCAATCTGGGGGATGGGGTGGACCCAGACTGGGCTGCTGGGCTTCTCTAAATTATCACCAGTGGCTCCCAGTTGCCACCAGTGGTCACAGTTGTTCCCCCAGTGGCTCCCAGTGCTCCCAGTACTCTCCCCTTCCCCAGAGCATGCGGCTGAAGCTCATCGCCAGCAACAGCACCATGGAGCGGCGCTTCAGCCCCTGGATCGGGGGCTCCATCCTGGCCTCGCTCGTGAGTCCGGGGGTCCGAGGAGAGCCGGGGGAATCCCTGCTCCCGGGACCTCCCAAAACCCTCCCGAACGCCCCGCATTCCTCCCAGGGCACCTTCCAGCAGATGTGGATCTCCAAGCAGGAGTACGAGGAGGGCGGGAAGCAGTGTGTGGAGCGCAAGTGTCCCTGAGGGGAGCCCTGCCCCTGAGGGGGGTTTGTGCTCCTGAGGGGATTTTGTGCCCCTGAGGGGGGTTTGTGCCCCTGAGGGGAAAAAATGGGGAAAAAACCATTAAAACCCGCAAAATCCACCTGAAACCAGTTCTGAGGCGCCTGAGTGGCCTGGTGGCCGTGGGGCTCACGGGGGGTGTTTGTGCGAGCGGCGAAAGAGGCTTTTCTCCGATTCCGGCGGTTTTCGCCTCAAAACGGAGCGCGGGCGGCGCTCCTCCGCGCGCCCGGTCACGTGACGGGGGGGGGGGGCAGAGAGGCGCGCGGGAGGCACGTGCCGGGAGGAGGCGCCGTGCGCGCGCGAGACGCCGCGCGGCCCTCGCGAGACCCGGCCGGCACCGCCCTGCGGCCGCGGCGGGAAACGCGCACTGTTCTCGCGAGAGCCGCGCGGGCCGCGCCGTTACCGGGCGGCCGGTCGGGTGACGTCACGGGCGGAGCGATGACGTAAGCACGCGGCCGAGGCGCGGAGGAGACACCAGCGCTGGAACGGGAGGGGTGTGGGGGGGGAAAGCGCTCGCACTGCGCACGCTCCAGCCCCGCGCGGACTCCAACTGCCGGCAACCCCCGCGCGCGCGGCGAGGCCTCCGCGCCGGGCGCCCGTTCTCCGCCTGCTCCGCCTTGCCGCCGCCCGCTCTTCCCCCTCCGCGCACTTCGCCCTTTCCCGCGTAGCTCCCGAACCACCATAGCTATAACCCCCCCGGCTCCCTGTCCTCCTCCCCCGCCCGCCTTTTCTCCGCGTTTTCCGCGCAGGCGCTCGCCGCGGCCACCGCAAGCTCCTCAAGCCCCCCTCTCTCTCCGCGCGCGCCGCCTCTCCTCATTGGCCGCCGTGCGCCGCGCAGCCGCTCCTATTGGCGGCGCGCTAGCGTCCCACCCCCTTTTGTGGGCGTGCACTGCCCAATCCCCGCCTCTCCGCTATATAAGCGCCGCCGGGCCGCCGCGGCGCTGCCATCGCGGGCGGGAGGCGGCGGGCTCGGAGGGCCCGCGCGCGCGGCTCCCCCCGCTCCCCCCTCCGGCCGCGCATGCGTGAGGGCGGCGCGGCGCAGCGCGCAGGCGCGGGCCGGGCCGCCATGGCGGCGGCGCCTGAGGCCTTCCTGGTGCCGCCGCCGCCGCCGCCTCCTCCCGCTGCCGCCGCCGCGCCCCCGGGACCCCCGGACCCGCCCGAGCCCCCGCGGCCCCGCAATGGCCTCCGCACGGCGGGCGGCGGCGGCGGGAAGCGGCGCAGCAGCTGCGGGGCGAAGCAGCCGGCGTGGAAGCGGCGGCGCCGCGCGGCCTCGGAGTGCGGCCCGGTGCTGCCGTCCGAGTTCCTGCTCGGCGGGAACATCTTCGACCCGCTCAACCTCAACAGCCTCCTGGACGAGGAGGTGAGCCGAGCGCTGAACGCGCGCACCCCGCAGTCTTCGCCGCTCCCGCAGCGCGGCCGCGACCCCGTGGAGATCCTGGTGCCGCGGGACATCACGGACCCGCTGAGCCTCAACGCGCCGGGCGAGGGGCTGCGCTTGGCGTCCCCGGCCAAGAGCGCGCGGCGCCGGCACCGCCACCGCGGGCAGCAACGGGCCGGCACCGCCGGCGCCGCCTCCGCCAACGCCGCCGGCAGCGGGCACGGCGAGGAGCCCGCCCGCCCCGCCGAACCCTCCGCCGCTCCCACCGCCCCGCCGTGCCCCGCCGCCCTCCCCGCCCCCGGCCGGCACCGCAAGCGCCGACGGACTTGCAGCAAATCCGAGGGGCCTCGCCCGCCGCCCCCTCCCGCTGCCGAGAAGCCGAAGCCCCCCGGGAAGGCGGCGCAGCGGCCGCGGCACCAGGTGCGCAAGTTCCAGTACGGGAATTACTGCAAATACTACGGGTACCGCAACCCGGACGTGGAGGACGCGCGGCTGCGGGCGCTGCGGCCCGAGTGGTTCACGGGGAAGGAGGTGCTGGACGTGGGGTGCAACGTGGGGCACCTCACGCTGAGCATCGCCAAGCGCTGGGCGCCCTCCAGGATGGTGGGGCTGGACATTGACGGGCGGCTGATCCGCTCGGCCCGGCAGAACATCCGCCACTACCTGTCCGAGGGGCTGGGGGCGGACGGCGACGCCGCGGGGGGAGCCAGGAAAGGCTTCCCCGCCGCGCTCTTGGCCAGCCGGGGCCCCATCGCCGCCCCGCAGCTTCCCCCCGACGGGCCCGGGGCCACCGATTTCCCGCACAACGTCGTGTTTGTCACGGTGAGTGCGCGGGAGGGGTTTGGAGGGGGGCGAGGGAAGGCTTTTGGGGGCTTTTGGGGGCTTTTGGGGGAGTGACAAGTGGGGACAGGGGCTGGAGGGGGTTTGGGATGGGTTTTGGCAGGTGGTGGTGAGTCTAAAAGGGGCTTGAAGAGAGTTCTGTCAAGGTCTTGGATGGGTTTATGGGGGTGTTGGTGGATTTTAGGGGGTGACAAGAAGGAACGGGGGTTTGGAGGGGATTTGTAAGGCCTTGCTGGGTGTAAAGGGGACTTGAAGAAAGTTTTAGGGGGGTGTTGGGGGATTGAAGGGGTTTACAATTGTGTGTGGGGGTTTGGGGGAGCTGTGAGATGGGTTTTGGAGGGTCTTAGGGGGTCTAAAAGGGGTGTGAAGGAAATTTTAGGAGGATCTTGGTGGGTTTAGGGGAAGGACAGATAGATATCAGGGGGCTGGCGAGGACTTTAGGAAGGTCTTTGCTGGGTTTTTGGGGGTCTTGGTGGGTTTAAGGAGCCACAAGGGATCTAGAGGAGCTGAGAAGAGTTTTAAGAGGATCTTAGCTGAGTTTTGGGGGTTCTTGGTAGGCCTAGAGAGGTAACGGGGGGTTTGTGAGTCTGGGGGGATCTTAGATGGGTTTTGGGGGTGACAAATGGCATAGAGGGATGTTTGGGGTCTTGGTGGGTGTGAAGGGGTCACCAGGAGGTTGGAGGAATGTGGGATTTCCCCCTTTTCATCTCTGGGGTGTGTGGGGCAGCGCCAGACCTCGGTCTGGGGTCCCCAAAACCCAGCGTTTTTGGGAACCCCAGCGTGGGGTTCAGCGTGTGCCCCCCCAAATCCCTGGGTGGGACTCAGAACCTCCCAAAACCCAAAACCCCTCACTGGGGTTCAGTGTGTGCTCCCCAAATCCCTGGGTGGGACTCAGAACCTCCCAAAACCCCTCATTGGGGTTCAGCGTGTGCTCCCCACACCCTAAAACTCCTCTGAGGGACACCAAAACCCCTCACTGGGGTTCAGCATGTCCCCCCCACCCCCCAAAACCTCTCGGTGGGTCTCCCCACCTCCCTCTGTGGGGCTCAGCACGTGCCCCCCAGCCCCTCAAACACCCCAAAACCCCTCCTGGTGCCCCCAAAACCCTGACCGTGCCCCCCCCAGGGGAACTACGTCCCGGAGCGGGAGGAGGCGGTGGGGGCTCAGCGCCCCGAGTTCGACGTGGTGCTGCTGCTGTCCCTCACCAAGTGGGTGCAGCTCAACTGGGGGGACGAGGGGCTCAAGCGGCTCTTCCGGAGGGCATTCCGGCACCTGCGGCCCGGCGGGATCCTGCTGCTGGAGCCGCAGCCCTGGGAGTCGTATCGCAAGCGCAAGGGGCTCACGGTGAGTTTTGGGGGGCTCACGGTGAGTTTTGGGGGTCGTTTTTGGGGTCGCAGAAGGGTCTGGGGGGGAACTTGCTTCAGGAGCCCCAGCCGTTGGAATTTTTGTATCACCAATGCAGGGGGCTCGTGGTGAGGTTGGGGGGGCTTGGGGGTCACAGAGGGGTCATAAAGGGGTCTGGGGGGTCATGGAGAGGTTGTACAGGGGTCTGGGGGGTCATGGAGAGGTTGTACAGGGGTCTGGGGGGTCATGGAGAGGTTGTGCAGGGGTCTGGGGGGTCATGGAGAGGTTGTGCAGGGGTCTGGGGGATCTTTGTGGGGCTCTTGATTGGGTTTGGCGGCGATGTTTGAGGGGGTTTGAGGAAGTCTCAGTGGGGTTTTTGATTAAAGGAGGTTCAAGGGAGTCCCCGATGAATTTTTAGGGGGCTGAAAAGGTGCTGCCTTGGGCTCGGTGGGGTTTGGGGAGGTTAAAGGGTGTCTCAGGTGGGTTTTGGGGGCACTCGGTGGCTCTGCAGGGGGTGACCAGAGGGGTTAGGAGCATCATTGTGGGGTTTGGGGGGAGCAGTTCATTTGGGGGGGCTGGAATGGGGGGAATCTCAGGGGGAGCAGTTCATTTGGGGGGCTGGAATGGGGGGGATCTCTGAGTTTTTGGGGGGCTCCAAGGGGATTTTGGTGTTTCTGGTGGCTGATCCCACGTTCCCAGGAGACGACGTACCGGAACTACCAACGGATCCGGCTGCGGCCGGAGCAGTTCCCAGCCTACCTGACGTCCCCCGAGGTGGGGTTCGAGCGCTGCGAGCTCCTGGGGACCCCCCAGCACAGCTCCAAAGGTGGGGGGGCCCACAGCTGGGGTGGACCCCAAATCCCGGGGGTGGGACCCCAAATCCAGGGGGGTTTTTAGAGGGGAGAGGGTCTGGGGGGAACCTGGTTTGATAGAAAAAGGTTCTGGTGGGGGGGACACCCCAAACTGGGGGTTTGGGACTCACCCAGACGTTTGGAGGGGTTGGGAGTGGGGTGGGGGGACACCAGGGGAGGTTTGGGGCTGGGCAGTGCCGGGGGTTTCTTGGGGTGAAGTGGGAGAGTCATAAATTTGGGGGCTCCCCATCCTCCCCTTTTTTCCTCCCCACCCAATCCTCCTTTTTTTCCCTAGGCTTCCAGCGGCCGATTTATCTCTTCCACAAGGGACGAGGTGACACCCCCTGAGACCCCCTGGAACCCTCCCCGGTCTGGGGGGGCCCTGACGCTCCTGGGGTGGGGGAGGGGGGAGGTCGCTCCCCACCCCACCAAATGCCAAATGGGGGGAGGGGCTCTGTTTGTTCCCCCCTCCCCCCAGTTTTTGGGGTGTTCCCTCCCCCCCCCGGCGTTTGCCGTGGTTTGCTCTGTGCGAGGGGGGGCCCCGGAATAAAGGAGGTGATTGGTCAGCGGTGGGAGGGTCGTTTTTGGGGTGGTCACGCACTCACCCCCCCCAGAATTTACAAATAATTGTTTATTTTGGGGGCGGCGGGGGGTCGTTCCCGTTCAGCAGCCCCCCCACTGCTGCAGCTTCTGGAACATTGCAAAGGTGGCTCCAGGGGGGCGCGGGAGGGCCCGGGGGGGCTCGGGGGGGCTGGGGGTGGGCAGCCAGGGCCACCCCATCCCCCTCCCAGCACCCCCTGCCAGGACTCCCAACTCCGGCCCAGGAACCTGGGGGACAACAGAAGAACGGGGGGAGCGGTCCCGTTAACACCGGGGAGGCGGTGGGGAAGTCTGGGGCTGCGGGGGTCAGGCCTCACCTGCGGGGAGGGCGCGGGGGGCGGTGGGACCCCCCGGCGTGGCCCCGGTGGGGGGGGCACGGCCAGGCTGACCAGGCCCCGGAAGAGCCGCTGGGCCTGCGGCACGTTCATGGCTAAAAACCAGAGTTTTGGGTTAAAACCGGGAAAAGAGCGGCTGGGTGATAACTGACCCCCTCCCTCCAAACTGACCTGCGGCCGCGGCCCCGCCGAGGGCGCTGCGGGCCGCGAAGGAGCTGCCCAGGAGAGCGGCCGCGGCCCGGGGGGCGTCGAAGGGCTCGGGGGGAGCGCCGAGGGCTGCCCGGCTGCTGTGCAGGGTGGGCACCGCCAGCGGGGGGGGGCCCGAGGTAGCGACCCCCCCGTCTTTATCCTCCTCTTCCTCGTCATCCATCGCGGGGCTCGGCGCGAAACGCACCTGGGGGGGCAGAGCCGGTGTCACGGAGCTCCCCCCGCCGTGTTTCGCCGTGTCCCGCTGTCCTCCCAGCCCCGCCGTCTTTCGGGGATCCCCCCGCTGTGTCTTGCGGCGCCTCGTCCCCTCGCGGCTCCCCTCCCTCGTGTTTCAGGCTGTCCCGTTCCGCCCCACCGGTGTTCCTGCGGTGTCCCGTCGTCCCCCACCTGCCGGTTTTCCCCCCCGCGTCCCCCTCGCCTCAGGATTCCCCCGGGCGGCGGCGGCGGCACCGAGCGCGGCTTCATGGCGGCGGAAGTGGCGCCCCTTTCCGCCTGTGGCCACGCCCCAGGTGTTGACCTCACCAAGATGGCGGCCTCGGCCGCCCCTTGCTGACCTCCCCAACAGGGCGACCTCCGCGGCCCCGCTTTGCTATTGCCTTCCCCAACGTGGCGGCGCCGGAGGGCCGCGGGTTCGAGTCCCTCCGCGGCCCGGAGCCGCTCTCACCTCTTTATGAACCACAAATTAACCCAAGTTTTCCCCAGATTAACACGTCCCCTCACCCGTGCTGTAAAAATCGCGGCTTTATTAAAAAAGGCCCAAAATTGCGCAGGAAGGGTAAGGGGGCTCAGTGACGCCCCCCTGCCTTCCTCCCAATAAAGCAGCAGCGGTGCAGCGAGTGAGGACTCCCTGCCCACCCCCTGAGAACCCCCCGAGCTCAGGGCGGCCCGGGGGGCGGCCCGGGGGGCTGCGGGGGCCGCAGGCGGGCGAGCTGCTGTGGGGTGGCGAGTGCCCGGAGCAGGCGGTTCTCCTGCTCTAGCACCGTGCGCCTCTCGCTCAGCTCTCGGATCTGCTCCCGCAGCGCCTCCACCTCCTCCCGCACCGCCAGCAGCAGGTGGGACTTCACCAGGTCCTGCGGGGAGAGGTGTCAGGGCTCTCCCCAGAGCCTCCCCCGGCTAGGACCCAAATCCCACATCCAGATCCCACAGCCCCCCAGACCAGCCAGTTAGGATCCAAAGCCCCCTCGAGCCTCCTTCCAGCACTAAAAGCTCACCCATCCAGGTCCCACAGCCCCCAGAACCCCCTGCAGGGATCCAAATCCCACATGGATCTCCCAAAGCCCCCCGAGTGCCTCCAGCCATATTCCACAGCTCCCACAGACCCCCCACGGCCACCCATCGGGACCCTCCACCGCCTGCCCTCCCGGGGTCTCACCATGGCCCTCTCAATCTTGTTGTCGATGGCGGTGACGCCGCTCCCGGCACTGTGACAGAGGGGGACAAGGGAGGGGCGTCAGACGGACAAATGGACTCCGCCACCCGCCCTAGGTGTCCAAGGCGGGGGAGAGCTTCAACTTCCCCCTCCCCACCTCCCCGTTTCCTTCCCTTTTCGGGCGCAGGAGGGGAAATCCTGCAGGCTTTTTGGGTGCAGGAGGGGAAATCGCGCCCCTCCCTCGCACCTCAGCCGCTCCCCCCCGCCAGACCGGAACGCCCCCGAACCGGAACTCCCTCCAGAGCGGATGTCCCGCCTCACCCCTCGTCCTCGCTCTCTTCGCCAGCCAATCCCAGGCGTGCGCTGAGCTCAGCCCCGCCCCCTGGGCGTGGCGAGGGGGGCTTGGGGGGAAGCGCCTGTAAACAACGGGGGGGTCAGTGCCGCCGGGGGTCAGTGCCGCCGGGGGTCAGTGCCGCCGGGGGGACGCGGTCACCTCTGCCCCGCCGCAGGACATCCCGCCCCCTCACCTGCTGCACCAGCTGCGCGAAGGCCCCGAGCGACCGGGGCTGGTGGGGGGCGGGGATGGCCCGGGGGGCGTCCAGCGACACCGGGACCCTCCCGCCGCCGCCGCCGCCTCCCCGCGGTGACGCGTCCCGCTCGTAGAAATCGCGGCAGAGCCACCGGCCACGCCGCAGCACCTCCCCCGGCGACAGTAAGCGAACCAGGCGGAACCGGGACCCGCTGGGGCTGCCGGAGGAGGACGAGGAAGAACCGGTTGGGGCGCCGGAGGCATCGCCGGACGCGGTCCCGCTGCCGCCGCGGACGCTGGTGATGGCGAAGCCGCTTTTCTTGCGGCTCATGGGGGCGGCGGCGGCGGGAGAAGGAGGAGGAACATGGCGGGGCCGGCCCGGAGCCGTTACCGGCGGCGGCGGCGGCAGGACCCGGAAGTGGGAAGCGGAACTGATGTTGCCCTTTAAGGCGTCGTCGGTCCGCGCGCGGCCACGCCCCACCCCGCAGGCCACGCCCTTGTCTCCATAAGCCACGCCTTCATCGACACCCCTTTGAGACGCGGCGCTCTGCGGGTCCTCCGCGCGGCCAGGGGGCGCCAGCGCGGCCGCGGCGCGTCCCGGACGCTGCGTCAGCGCCAATGGAGCGGCGCGAGCGGGAGGCGGGAGCGGCCGGTGAGGGAGGAGGGGAGGGATGGGGGTGGGCCCGGGGCCCCCCCCGCGCCCGGTGACCACCCGCTGCCCCTCCCTCGCAGGCTGCTAGAGCCCCCCCCGCCATGGGCCAACGTCCCCCGTGAGCCCCCGGCCCGGGCCCGGCCGTGCTGGCGGTGGTGGGGGGGGGGGCGCGGCGGAGGATTTCACCCCCCCCCCCAACCCTGGGACCCCCGAGAGAGCGACAGGTAACGAGGGGCGGGGAGGGAGGAGGCTGGGAGGCCCTGGGGGGGCAGAGGAACCCGGTGTCCGGGTGGGGTGTGAGGACCCCGGATCCTGGGGGGCGGAGGGAGTGATGGGGGGACCCCAGGACTGGCGGGGCTTTGGGCGTTCGGGTGGGGAGTGGGAGGCTGGGGGTGACCGCACGGGTTTGGGGGGTCCCCAGCATCGGTGTGAGCAGAGGGAGCCTGGTGTTCGGGGGGCTCGCAGGCATTCGGGTGGGTTTGGGGGCAGCCCGGCATCGCCTCGGAGGGGTCCGGGTGGGGTTGGGAAACCCGGCGCGCGGGGGTGCAGGGAGACCCCAGGATCCCTTCTGGGGGAGGGAAGGGCAGAGGGACCCAGCCGCCAGGGGGGGAGGGGGCTCCGGGGGGGACTGAGGCGTCTGAGGGGCTTGGGGAGGGCGGGCGTCGGGACCCAACGTCCAAGTGGGGGCTGGGGGTTTGGGGGTCGCGGTGGGCCGGGGGATGTGGAGGTCTGGGACGGGCGGGGGGTCTCGGGAGCAGGGTGTGTGGGGGTCTCAGGACGCGGAGTCCGGGGAAGGGGGGGTCTCGGGACACGGGGTCCGGGTGGGTCTCAGGACAGAATTCGGGGGGGGGTGTCCCCGGTGCTGAGGGGGCGGGGTCTGAAGGCCCCGCCCCCAGCCATGAGCGCCCCCCCGCGGTCGGAACTCGCCGCCGCTGCCGCCGCCCTGCTGCGCCTGGGCGAGGAGCGCCCCCCAGCGGCCGCCATGAACCTGCTGCAGCGCAAGGGTCGCCCCGAGTGGCGCCCCCGCGAGGAGGAGCCTCGCAAGGGGTGAGGGGACACCGGGGACACACTGGGGAGGCACTGGGACCTCCTTGGGGGGACACCAAACCCCCTGGGATCACCCTGGGGGAACATGGAAACCCTCCCAAGACCAAGCTAGGGAAAACTAATACCCCAGGATCACCCTCAGGGGACACTGGGACCCCCAGGACCACCCTGGACCGCTCTGGGGGGCCTCAGGAACAACCTGGGAGGTCACCCAAAACCCCAGAATTCCCCTGGCAGGACCCAAAGAACCCGACTCACCCTGGAGGAATCTGCTACCACCACCCCTTCGCAGAACCTCCATGCAGAAAGCCCCAGTGACCCTCTGCACTCCTGGGATGACCCCGAGACACATGACTCACCCTCTGCCCCTCAGAACCCCCAAAGATGGGGGATTCCAGTTCCCCCTCGTACCCCCATTTCCCTACTCCAGGGGAGCCAAGTCCCAGACAACCCCTGATTGGGTCGGGGTGTCCCCAGAAATTCTGGGGTCGTCCTGACCCGCTGTGTTCCATCCACAGGGTCCCCAAGGCACGGGAGGGGGGTTCCCTGCGGCGCCCACTGCGTGTGGGGTTCCTAACCCTGCCGGCGCCGCAGGAACGCGGCCCTCGGCCCTGCGCCCCTGGCATGGCCCCCCGCTCCCTGTCCTGCCACGCCGTGGGGCTCCCTGACTCGGGGGTACCCCTGCGCCCCCCCGGGCCCCGCACCGGGCCCCCCGAGGGCAGGGGGCTTGAGGCACCGCCTGCCAAGAGAGGTGGTGAGTGAAGCAGGGGGGGCTTGGGGGGTGCTTGGTGGGGCTGGGGGGTTGTGGGGGATCTGGGGGCAAGTGTGGCGGCTCAGGTGGGTTGGGTTGGCAAGGAGGTGACACGGGGAGTTTGGGGGAGCAGGGAGGGCTCTCAAGGGTGTTTGGGTGGCAGGGAGGGGACACAAGGGCTTTAAAGAGGCAGAGAGGGTGTACCACCCCCCTGACACCCCTCCCTTCCCCAGGCACCCCCCGGGGGGGCTGCGTGCGGCAGACGCCCCCCTTGAAGCCCTCACGCAGCCCTCAGACCCGCCTGTCAGCCGGGGCCCCTCCGCCCCCCCTGGCCGAGCAGGGCGAAGGGGAGGAGCCCGTGTACATCGAGATGGTGGGGGACGCCCGGGGCATCCCGGGGGGAGATCCCCGGCGGGGGGCGCCGGGAGGAGCCCCCCCTCCGCCCCCCGAGGAGCCCGAGGCCATTTACGAGGAGATGAGCTGCCCCCTGCCCGCAGGGGAGGGGCCGGGACACGCCCCTTTCCCGGGACACGCCCCTTTCCACGGACACATCCCCCACGCGGCCCACGCCCCTTTCAGCGGCCCCGTGCCGCACTCTGGCCACGCCCCCTACACAGGTCACGCCCCTTTCTCTGGTCACGCCCCTCACGCCGGCCGTGCCCCCTTCATAGGCCACGCCCCATTCTCAGGCCCCGCCCCCATTCCACCGCCGTTCCCCAACTTGCTCCCGCCCCGCCCACCCCCGCTGGCCCCGCCCCCCGAGGGTGCCTCGCGCCTGCCGCTCCCCTCGCGCCGCGAGGCCCCGCCTCCCGCCCGCGCGCGCAGCCACTCCACGCCGCTCCCCCCTCACCACGCGCCGGGAGGGGCGGGGCGCGAGCGTGGGGGGGCGGGGCTCGGCCCGCTGCCCCTCCCACCGTCCACCGAAGCTCCGCCTCCCGGGAAGCGCCCGCCCGCCTACGAGAGCCTTCGAGGGGGCGTGGCCTCAGCAGGCCCCGCCCTTTCCCGCGAGGAGGAGCCGCCCCTGCGCCGAGGGGGCGGAGCCTCTGCCCGCCGCGCGAAGGAGACCGAGAGTGAGTGACAGGGATGGGGCGGGGATCGGGGCGGGGCCATGCTCCGTGGGCGGGGCTGACTCCCTTTTCCCCCTCCCATCCTTTTTTCAGAGGTACCGGAGCCCCCCCGGGAGGAGCGGGCGGGGGCGGGGACGGTTCCCCCCCCGTCGGGGATCCCTGTCCGGGCCGAGGGGCCCCGGGGCCGGCCGGGACCCCCCGTGCCCTGCCAGACCTTCCCCGCCTGCGGCAGACCCTCGGGTACGTGCAGGGGGGGTTGGCCGGAGTTGGGGAGGAGACACCGGGAGGGGGGCAGTATGGGGGACACTTGTTGGGGATATTTGGGGAGTTACGGGGATGTTGCGGGGCAGATGGGGACACTGGGGGGACACAGAGGGACACGGGGAAATGAGGGGTAGGAGGTTACATAAGGATAGCAGGGCGGGGGTTATGCAGAGCGACACAGGGGGAACATCTTGGGCGAAATGGGGACATTTGCGGGGGCAGAGATATCTTGGGTGGGCGCAGAGATGGGGACCATCTGGGTACCCTTTTTCCTGGGCAGGGGGTGACACCAGGGGGGTTTGCGAGGGATGACACAGTGTCCCCCTGACGCCCTCCTCCCCGTCCCCAGAGCTCCCCGGGGGTCCCCGCCTGGGCCGCTCCGCCTCCACGTCGGGGGTGCGCCAGGCCGGGGCCCCCCCGTTCCCACGCGGTCCCCCCTCATCGCGCCCCCTCTCCGGAGGGGTTCCCGGGGCGGGTCCCGCGGGGGGTTTCCCCGCCGCCCCCCGGCCCCGGGACGGGCAGCTGCAAGAGGTGATCGACCGAAAACGATGCGTCTGCACCGAGATCAAGGCGCGGGGGGGGCGGGGGGGGGGGCTGTGCAAGCAGGACAGCCTGCCCCCCCTGCCCGCCCCCCCCGCCTGGAAAGGGGGGGCCGCTCCCGAGGGCCGCCCCCCACCCCCGCCGCCCCCCGGCACCCCCCCGGCCCGCCGGCCCCACGCCGTGCTCTGGGACACCGCGATCTGACCCCCCCGGGGTGCCTGGAGCACCCCAAATCCTGTCCCTATAACCGGGGGGGGGTCCCCAAAATCATGCGGGGGGCTCCTAAGGATAAAGGGGGGGGCTCCTAAAGGGGGTGGGCGACACGGCTGGGCCGGGTTGGGGAGAAATGGGGGTGGGTATTTATGGTATGTTGAGTCCCTCTGTAAAAACCAGGGGGGACACTCCTAAAACAGAGGGGGGAGGATGGAGACCAATCCCCCGGGGTAACAGGGAGGGACCCCAAAAAAATGGGGGGAAAAAAACCCCAAATAGTGGGGCAGGGTCGAGCCCCTCATTAAGGGGGATTAAACCCCCTCACAATCCGGGGGGCCCCCGCTAAGGGGGTGTCGAGCCTCAATATCGGGGTACAGCTCCCCCTGTGAACTAAGGGGGTCCCTATAAAGGGGGGTAGAGCTCCCCAGTAAAGGGGGGTTCACCCCTCCTTAGGGGTGTCCAGTTCCCCCGAAAAAAGGGGGGAGGTCACTCCTCGGTTGGGGTGTCCAGCCCCCTGAAAGGGGAGGGTGCTGTAACTGCTTTGCAATGTATTTATGGGGGGGTATTTATGGGGGTGCATCAAGCAGGGGCCGGGGAGGGGGTTCCACTCCGGGGGTCCGCAGTGCGGCCTGTGGGGGGTGGGTGGGTGTTGTGTTGAGGGGGGGCCCCCAGTGCGGGGGGGGTGAGAGGGGAGGGGGGATCTCCTCTGGGATTTTGGGTGGGGGACCATGGGGGGGGGCAAAGGGCCCCCCGACCCTTTCCTGGGATCCCCCCAGGCCCTCTGTGCCTCATCCCCCCCCCGCCCCCCGTTACCAGAATTGCCTTCGTCCCCGCGGGGTCCGGGGGGGCCCCAGTTTGGGGGGGGCGTGGGAACGGGGGGGTTTTGTAACGTGGTTCTGTGCACTATTAAAGAGAGATGCAGCTGGAAATGCTTGTCGGGGGCACCCCAAAAACGGGACTGGGACCCTCTTACAGCCCCTCACGTTACGGTTAGAGGAGGATAAAAGGGGATGTGGGAGAAAATGATCCTAAATGGGGTGGGGGAGGAAGCAGTAGTAGTGAATTTATGGGGAAATGGCCCGAAAAGGGATGGTGGAGTGGAAATAATAGTGAAGCTGGGGGAAAAGAGACCGAGAATGGAGCGGAATAATAGGGATTCTTCGTGAAAACTACCCAAATCAGAGAGCACATAGGGAATTTGTAGGAAAATGACCCAAATTAGGGGGTTTTCACCTCGGTTTTGGGTTTAAAACACTCACCAACGGCATTAGTATTGAGGGGGAGAAGACCCCGAATAAGGGAATTGAAACTCCCCAGACCGTCTCGCGTGGTGTTGGGGAGGAGGAATAATAGAGAATCTGGGAGAAAATTACCTCAAAAGAGGAATTTTTCCGTGTTCGTGACGGGTTCGACGGGGACTGCGCTAAAGGGATCAAAAAGGCGGGGAAAACCGGGGGCGGCGGAGACCCCTAGACCCCCGTCCCTCACAGCGGGAGGAGACGGGACGTGCCCGTGGTGGAAACAGCTGATTTTCCGTGAAACCGGCCCGAAACGGGGCGTTTCCCGCCGTGCCGGGGGCGGTGAATCCCCTGAGGGCGCTGAGGGGACGGAAAGGGCGGGAAGAGCCGCGCGGCGCAGGACGGGGGGGGGGAGCCGCTCGCGGCCAATCAGCGGCGGCGCTCGGCGGGGGCGGGGCCCGCGCGAGCGGGAAGATGGCGGCGGGAGGCGGCGGCGGCGGCGGGCCGGGCGCGGGGCCCGGCGGAGGCCCCGGAGCCCGCAGGGGCAGCGCGGGCCGGGACGCGGAGGCCGAGGTTTGGTGCCGACGGGTGCGGGAGCTGGTGAGCGCCGTCCCCGCCAACCGGCTCTGCTTCGAGTGCGGCCAGCGCGGCGTCACCTACGTGGACATCAGCGTGGGCAGCCTCGTGTGCACCGGCTGTTCGGGGGCGCTGTGAGCGGGGCGGGGTGTGGGTGTGAGGGCGGGGCAGGGGAGCGGGTGTGGCTAATTTATTCATAAGTGGGCGGGACCATAGCGCGGCGGGTGTGGCCACTCTGGGCCAAGCTGTCGTTGATTGGCTGCGCTCGCTAGGGGCGGGGCTCAGGGGG
This sequence comes from Lichenostomus cassidix, assembly GCF_008360975.1. Lineage (NCBI taxonomy): Eukaryota > Metazoa > Chordata > Aves > Passeriformes > Meliphagidae > Lichenostomus > Lichenostomus cassidix. The sequence continues at coordinate 2,498,658 of NW_028147431.1, forward strand.
AGGGGCCGTGGCCGAGGCACGTGGCTCTCCGTGAATCGGTTCTTGGATGCCACTTTTTTGAGAGAAAAAGCTCAGTTTTGGGGGTTTATGGGTGCAGGGGGGGTGCTGATCCCCTGAATCCCTACCCAGGCGGGGCCTGAACCCTCCCCACCGTGTCAAGTCCATCTCCATGACGACATTCACTGAGGCCGAGGTGCTGTTCCTGCAGGCACACGGGAATGAGGTAAAGGAGGTGCTGTGGAGGTCCTGCCCTCTGCATGCCACCCTGCCCACTTCCCAATGTCGCCTCCCCGATCCCCCCAGGCCTGCAAGCGGGTCTGGCTCGGCACCTTTGACCCCCGGACTTCGCTGCTCCCTGACTCCCGCGACCCCCAGAAGGTGAAAGAGTTCCTGCAGGAGAAATATGAGAAGAAACGATGGTATGAGAGGAGTTGGGGGCATGTTTACAGTGGGCAGCACAGCGTGAGGACCCCTCAGTCAATATTTTGCCCTCCCATGGCAGGTACGTTGCACCAGAACAAGTGAAACCCTCCCAAAGCACCACAGCAGAGCCTGCAGCCCCCCAGCTCCTCCATGGGGACACGGGGACACTGCCACAGGTGAGACCGGGCCACTTTCGGGGGTGCCCAGGGGCAATTCCTCCCCCTGACCTTGTGGTGCTCCCCCAGCCTCGCCCAGCCACCCACCGTCCCCCCCAGCCAGCCCGAAAGGCCAGCACTGACCTCCTGGCTGACATCGGGGGGGATCCCTTTGCCAGTCTCCCCCCAGGACCTGCCTTCACTGCGTTCCCCGGTGAGCTGTGGGCTTTCAGAGGGGCAGAGGGGCTTTCCGGGAGGGTCCTGGTCATGGAGCAGGGGGTCTCTTGGTGAGCTGGTGACCAGCTAGGAGTAACCCCAGCCCCCTCCCCAGGCCCAGCCCCTCCCCGCTCTGCTCTCCCCACTTTCGATGCCTTTGGAACCAGCCCAGGAGCACCAACTTTTGGGGGGGCTGTGCCCCCCTTCCACAGCCCACCCACCACCACAGGTACGCTGAGACCCCCAGGACTCCTGGGAGAGGGCTTGGTGTCCCCCTGCCACCCTGCGGGTGACTAGGGAGGGGTTTGCTGGCCCCCCAACACCCTTGGGACACTTTGGATTAGTGGGAAAGGGGGAGGTGGGAACGTCATTTCTTGTGGGGTTCTGGGGAGGGGGCTTGGCGTCCCACCAGCATTCCGTGGTGACTGTGGGGCCAACGGGGAAGGATTTGGTGGCAACCTGAGACCCCTGGAATTTATGGGGAGGGGGGAGGAAGTCCCCCCATCACATTCTGGGGACTGGTGAAGGGGTTTTGGGTTCTTTCCCACCCAGGATTAATATGACCCCCCCCCTTCAATCGAGTGCTTTTGGGGGGGTTTGGGGCTCTGTCACTCTAGGGTGTCCCAGGAGGTTTTTTGGGAAGCCTCCATAGTTTCTCTCTTGCACCCACAGGGGGTGTGGCTGCACAGGGTGGGGCCACCTCTGTTCTGCCCACAGGGGGAGGAGCTTCTGTCAGGTACTGACCCCCCTTCCCATCCCCCACCTTGCTGGGGGGGCAGGACCTGCCCCCTTCCCCCCTCACAGCTCATCCCTCCCCCCTGCAGCCTCTTTGGGACCCTCCGTGCCCCCCCAGCGCTGCCCTATGGGGGTAAGTCTGGGTTCAACCCCCCCTTGGGACCCCTAAAGGTAGGGGTGGCCCAGGGTGACACCTGTGCCCTCTTCCCAGGCTACACCAACCCCTTCACGGCCCCCGTGGCCCCCAGACCCTCCACCAACCCTTTCCAGAGCAACGGCCCTGGTGAGTGACCCCCTGACCCCCCACACCACCAGCTGGCGTGGGATCTGGAGGGTCCCCAATTCTGTGTCCCCTCTTTTAGGTGCTGCTTTCAGCATGCCTCCTGTTCCTGGGGGGTTCCCCAGCCCCTTCCAGGCTGATGGTAAGAGCCGGGGGAAGGGGGAATGTTAAATATTGTGGGGCAACCTCTGCCCAGCCCCTATACTGACCCCTCCCCATTTCACCCCCAGGGTTGCCTTTTGGTGGGTTCAACGTTGCCAAAGCTTCTACCAACCCCTTTGTGGTGAGGAGGGGCTGGGAGAGGGTGGTGGGGGCGAGGGGGGTTCCCAAACCCCCTTTCTCTGCTGCTGATCCCCCCCTTTTGTGCACCCCCCAGACGGTCCCGACCCCAACGGCCCCGTTTGGCATCAGGCACCGGACCACCAACCCTTTCCTGTAACTGCTGCTGCTCGGGGGGAGCTCAGCCCATTCCTCGCAGCCCCCCGGTTTGGGGGAGAGGGCCTGGAGCTGCATTGCCCCTCCTCCTCTGCCGGGACCAGGTTTTATTTTTGTTTTGAGAGATTTATCGTGATATCTAATATATATTCTATAGAAACGGCTTCGATCTTCGTACCTCCTTCGAGCTGAACCCTTCCCGCCGAAATCTCCCCTCCAATGTCCCCGGCGCTGGGTGGGGCCCTCACTAAAGATGGCTGCCATGGGGAAGGCCTCGGTTTGCCCTCACTAAAGATGGCTGCCATGGGGAAGGCCTCGGCTTGCCCTCAGTAAATGTGGTTGCCATGGGGAAGGCCCCGGCTTGCCCTCAGTAAATGTGGCTGCCATGGGGAAGGCCTCGGCTTGCTCTCAGTAGATGTGGCTGCCACACAGCCCCCTACCTGCCCTCAGGCCCGATGGCGGCCGAGGCCTCACCGCTGAGGGCACGGCTATGGCGGGCTGCCCTCAACAAAGATGGCGCCGAGCTCGCGCTGTGGGCGGAGCCTCGCCGGGGCTCCGGGAGGGGGGAGGGGAGGGATTAACGGAGGTCCCACGGGGGGAAAACCCCGAAGCGCTCCGGGGGGCTCGGGCAGCGCTCGGCTCCTCCAGCACCTGCTGGGGGAAGGGGGCAATTAGTGGGGTTAACTAAGGGAGTGCGTGAGTGGAGGCGGCACAGCACAGCTGGAGGGGAGCATCCCTTTTTGGGCACAGAAAGGGCGAAAACGGACAAAAAGCTGAGCAGTGGCAGCAGGAGACAGACAGGACTGAACTGCTCCCGAAACTAGTGACACCCCCCCCTACACACGTTTTGGTCCCACCCGGTGACTCCCTCCAATCGTCACATAGACAGGGATGCACCAAGTATAATTTTGGGAGAGGGGCACGTCCATACTTAGAACAGAAAAAATTATTATAATTAATTATAATGTCAACAATATAATAGTTAAATATAATAATTTTAATAATAATTAATTATAGTAAGTTTTGGTCATCCATATTTTAACATTCTTTCATCATAATTAAGTTACAATTAATTATAGTTATTAACTTATTACACTCACAGTCCCTTATAACAACTCATTATAATAACTCATTATAATGACAACTCATTATGATAATAAAAGCTTATAATAACAACTCATTATAATTAATTATAATAGGAATAATTAAGGAGGTCACACTCCCGGGGGGCAGGGGCAGAAGGGATTTAGCCCCTCCCCCTTCCCTGCCTCAGTTTCCCCAGCGTTAAGGCACAAGACGAAGGGGGGGCGAAAGGTGCAGAGGGGGGAGCCCCCCCCAGGGGTTTGGGAGCTCCCCCCGGGCCGGGGGGCTCCCCCGGGGTTTGGGGGTCCCTCAGCAGCCAAAGAGCGCACGGTGGGCAGCGACGAGCAGCGCCATGAGGAGGCCGTAGAAGAGGGCGAAGAGCAGCCCGGGGGGGGTGCGATGGGGATGTGGGGGCTTCACCTGGGGGGGACCCCGTGTCAGCTGTGGGAGGGCACAGGATTCCCCCAAAACCAACCTTCCCCCCCAAAACGGTACCTCAGGGACCCCCGAGCGCCGGCAGGGGAGGGGCTGCGGCGTCCGGCGGGTGCTGGGGGGGCTCTGGGAGGTGGAAAGAAGGAGGGTCAGGAAGGGTTAGGGGGGTAAATAAAAATAGGGAAAATGGAGAGCTTGGGGGAGTTTTGTGGGGCTGGGATTATGCAGGTGCCAGTGGCTTCAAAAAGGGGTTTTGGGGTGTTGAAAAGGGTCAGGGAGAGGTTGGATTCAGGGCAATTTGGGGGTATTAAAAGGCATTTGGGAGTTTGAAGGGGGCCTGGGGAAGGTAGAGGAGTTTTTGAGGAGTTCTGAAGGGGATTTTGTGATGAATGGAGGGCGGGGGGAGGTTTCAGGAGGGTCAGGGAGGTGTTTTGGAGTTCTGGTGGGTGCTGGGAGGTTTCAGGGAGGTGTTTTGGGCAGATACAGGAGGGTTTGGGGCATGTTTTGGGGGGTCGCACTCACAGCCCAGGGGCGCAGCCGGGCAGCCACGCGGCCAAGCAGCTCCGAGTCCTGCAGCTCATCCGGGAGTGGCAGCTGCAGCAGCGCCTCGAGGCTCTGTGAGGGTGGGGGGCACAGCAGGGACCCCCCAGAATGTGTGAGGGGGGAACAGAGCCCCGAAAACCCCATAAAATAAACAGGGAGGGGAGGGAGGTCGTTACCTGGCGCATCTCAGCGATCAGCTCCCGCCTGTCGGGGTCTGGGGGGACTGCGGGGGAGATTTGGATGGGGTCACGCACTGGCAGGGCACTGGGGAAGGGGACAAGGGGGGTCATGTCCTACCTGGTTTGGTGGCACTGTGGGAGGAGGAGGGGCTGAGAAAGGCACTGGTTTTTGGGGGAGCGGAGGGGGGACCGGGGGCTCCATCAGGATCCTGGGGGAGGGAGGGGCAATTAAGACTCCTGTTAATTAGAGCTGAGCACGGGGGAAGGGGTAATTAAGACCCGTGTCAATTAGGACTGAGCCTAACGAGGTCACCCAAGTCCTCACCAGCATTGGCGCTGTCCGGGGGGGTCTCTGTGGGGGTGTCCTGTGGGGGGTGAGAGGAGCCAGTGCCCAGCCCTTGTCCCCTGTCCCACCCCCATTCCTGATCCCATTCCCAACATCCCAAATCCACCCCCAATCCCTGTCCCAGTCTGCTCCCTCCTTCCCCACTCCCATCCCCAATTTCCAACCCCAAATCCATCACCCCAGCCCCAGTTCCCAGTCCCAAACCCACAGTACCTGTCCCAGTTCCTCTCCCTCTCTCTCTCTCTCCACACCTCCAGGTTCTTGGGGCGTCGCCGGGAAGTGGAGACCACCCTGCAGGGGGGAGGGGATCAGAACCACCCAAATTCCCCCGAGTCCCCAAATCCTCCCTGAACCCCCCACACCTCCCCAAGCCCCTCACCTGACACCCTCGGGGGTGTCACCTTTCGGGGTCTGGCTCTGCTGCTCCTGGGGGACAAAGAGGGGCCCAGCATTTGGGGGGGAACCCCAAAACTTGAGAGGGGGTCAGAGAGGGATTGGGGGTGACGTCACCTCAGGCGAGGGCTCCTCCTCGAGCTGCTCCGGATCACTGTCACCAGCTGTGGGGACAAGGGGGGTGACAGGCAGTTCCCAGAAGGTGACAGGAGGTTCCGAGGGGGTTTTGGGGGTCCCACCCCCCTCACCTGCCCCACTGCGCATCTCCCTGTGCTGCCGGGACGCCTCTGAGAACTCATCCGTGGACTGAAACAGTGCCAAAGGGAGTGCAGGGTGCGGGAGTAGGTTGGGGGACACTCAAAAATTCCCCTGTGCCCCCCAAAACCCCCCCAAATCCCACCTCATTCCCTGACCAGCGCTTGCTGCCACTGTCGACGCTGTGGAAGCCAGAGTCCAGTCCCCCCCGCTGCCGGAGGGGACACAGCTCGTCCGGGGGGCTGCAGGGATCAAACAGGGGTGAGAGACCTCAAAAACCCCCAGGAGGGGACAGCGGGGTCCCCCTGCTTTGAGCCTCCCCTTTACCATGCTGGCGGGGGCTGGGCGGCAGTCTCGGCTTCCAGGTACTTGAAGATGTGGACTTTGCCCTTCAGGCAGATCTGGGGGGGCACAGTGCAGTCAGGTGGTGCTTTTAGGGGGTCGGCAGGATTCCCCGGACCTCCCCTCACCTGGGCGGGGGGGAACTGGAGGGGGTTGTTGTCCGCCAGCAGGATTTGGAGGTGCCGGAGCCGCCGGAAGCAGCGCGGAATTGCAACCACCCGGTTGCAGGAGAAATCCAGGCGGATCAGGGGTAATTCCGAGAGCTCTGGCGGGGGAACACGGACACATGGGATCAACGGGACCCTCCCGAAGTGGCGAGGCCCACTCCCTCCGAGTCCTTCACCCACCCTCGGGCAGCGCCGCGAGCTGGTTCCGTCGCACGTTGAGGTCCCGCAGCGCCCGCATTTGCCCCAGCCCCGGCGGCAGCGCCCGCAGCCGGTTACAGCCGACATCCTGCGGAGCAAAACAAGGGTCAGGAGGGATCCCAACGCGACCCCCGCGGGGCTCGACCCCCGTCCCCCGGCGCTCACCAGCTGCCGCAGCGTGCGCAGGGCACCGAGGTTCGGGGGCAGCTGTGCCAGGCGGTTGTTACTGGCGTTGAGGATACGCAGCGGCAGAAGGCAGAGGCAGGCGGGCAGAGAGCTCAGCTGGTTGCGGCTGTGGGGGGCAGAGCGGGGTCACGGGGCGCTGCTGGACCCCCCAAATCCCCCTCTCGGGGCTGGGCTGTACCTGAGGTCCAGGTGCGCCAGAGCCTGGAGGTTGGCGATGGCCGGGGGGACGCTGCGCAGGCAGTTGTGGTACAGGCTGAGCCCCTCCAGCGAGACCAGGCGGCAAGCGGCCTCTGGCACCTCCCCGAAACGGTTCCGGGACAGGTCTAGGGGGACGAGGGGGACACGGGGGGACATGCGGGACAGGGACGGGGACTCATAGAGACGGGGGAGCCCGAGAGAGGAGAACTGATGGGAAGAAGAGACCTCCATGGATAGGGAGTGACAGGGACAAGTGACCCTCAGGGAGGGAGACTAATGAGGACAAAGAACGCTAAGGGATAAGAACAGGGGACGCAGATCCCCGGGGAAAGGGGTTCTGATGCCACCCCAACCACCCCAGCCCAGGATGGCACCCCCTTCCACTCTGTGAGGGGAAAACTGAGGCCGCCAGACCGCCTGGACCAGGCGCTCCGGCTCGTCCCGTCCCGTCCCGGCGCCTCCTCACCCGCCTGCGGCACCTCCCGCGGGCCTCGGGCTCCCGGAGGCGCCGAGGGAGGCGGGGCACCCGCCGCTCCCCCTCAGCGGGGCGAAACACCCCGAGTGACCCCGGGGTATGGGGAAGGGTCCGGGGTCCTGCCCCGGCGCCGCGGCCTCACCGGCCTGTGTGGTGTCGCTGAGGTCCCAGCGCCGCGCCGCCGCCACCGGGAAGGTGCGCAGCCGCCGGCCGGCCAGGCTGAGGGTGCCGGAGGCCTCTGCTTCTTCCAGAGCCCGCTCAGTGCCGGTTCCTCCAGGTAGGCGGCCCAGCGGCGGCAGCAGCTCAGCCGTGACGGCCCCCACCGCCCCCGCGGCCATGGCGGGCCCGGAGCTCTGCTCGCCGCGGCCGTCGCTTTTCGACTGAGCCCCTGGAGCTTCCGGACCCCGCCACGGGGGCAGGGCCAGCGCGGCAGCCAATCAGAACAAGGGGCGCGCAGGCAGGCTGCCAATCGGAGAAGGTGAGTGGGGGGCTCTGCCAGAAGATGTACGGAAGTTTGCTTTTTGATTGACAAAGAAAAAGACGAATGGACATCGAGCACCGAGGGGTGTGCTCCCAGACCGCAGCCAATCACAGCTGACGCGAAATCTCCACCAATCGCGAGAGAAAGGGCGGAGCTAGTTGCCTGGCAGCGGCCCCTAAAATTTGTGGTTCATCAGCCAATCGTATTTGAGGAGGCGGAGCAACGCCCGAGATTGACGTGTAACCAACCAATTGTGATTGACGCAATCCGAATGCATAGGAGCCCCGCAGGTGGGCGGGGCATAGCCACTTCACCAATCAGGAGTGACAGCGATGATTGACAGGTATCGAAGGAGAAGCAGAAGAAACGCATACCAGCGGTAAGCCACGCCCCCGGCGTGTCCGAAACCACGCCTCCAAGAGGCCACGCCCCTGCATCCGCCACACCCTCTCCTAAAATCCCCCTCCCGCCCCTCTTAAAGAAGCCGCACGGTTTAACGGGGAGAGCCCGGGGGGTCCCCGCCGGGTGTCCTTCACTTTGGCGAACCCAATCTGTGCTCGTCTGAGTGCGGAGCAAGAGCGAGGTCCCCCCAGCCCCTTCACTACCACACTCCAGCTCTGCAGCCTTTATTTGCATATGTGCGGGGGGCGTCCCCCCAACTCGAGGGGGTCCGGGGGGGCTCGGGAGGAGTCTCAGGGGGTCCCCCGACACGGCCGCTTGCTGAGGTTCCCCAAAACCTGCTGCTGCTGCGGGCGGTAGGGCACGACGAAGGCGTCGGGGGGCAGCAGGGCACCCCCGTCCCCCCCCAGCCGCCCCATCAGGACATAGCTGGAGCCTGGAAGAGATTTGGGGAGGGGGTTTCAGGACCTGGAGGGCCACAGAGACCCCTCCCCCAGGCCTCCGCGGGTACACCCACCTTTCTTGAGCGCGGGGCAGAGGCGACAGGGCAGCTGCAGCCGCAGCGTGGCGCCCTTGGCCGGCTGGGGGATCTCCAAATCCCCCGACTTGTAGAGGCTCAGCACAGACACCACGGCCCAGCCCGGCTCCTGGGGGGGGCCCCGTGACACCGATTTCACTGTCCCCGTCAGCACTGGAGGCACAGGAAGGGGGGAGTCAGACACTCCCAAAACCTCAGACACCCCCCTGATTTGGGGTTTGGGGAGCCCAACCTCCCCTTCCCTCCCCGACCCCATTTTGGGGCTCTCCCAGTCACCGTTCGTCCTATTTTGGGGGTCCTCACCCACCCCCAACCCCCTGTTTTTGGGGAATTCTCTACCACTTTCCCCCTCATTTTTTGGGAGGGTTCTCACCGAAATCGCTGCTGCAGAAGTTGCTCTGGAGCGTCCCGGAGCGGCGGCAGCGCTGGGGACAGGGGGTCCCCACAGGGGGGGCCGTGGGGGGCTCCGCTTTGGGGCTCGGGGGGGGTTTCCCCTTCCCGCCTCCCCGGGGTTTTGCGGGGGGGGTCTCGGGGGCGCTCCCCCGGTCCCGCAGGGTATAGGTGGCCGAAAAGCCATCGGCGGTGACGCTCAAATCCGACACGAACTGCACCAGTAGCTCCGAGGAGCTGGAGAGGATGGGGCTGGGGGGACACGGGGGTCAGGGGAGGTTTTCGGGGGGACACGGGAGGGGCTGGGGGGATCCAGGGTGGGGGATCAGGCGGGGTTTAGAGGGTCAGGATGAGGGTCGCAGAGGTCCAGGGGGGATCCGGAGTAGTCGGGATGGTTTGGAGGCAACGGGAGGAAATCGGAGGGGTCGGGAGGGGTTTGGGGGAGTCCCAGGTGAGTTTCGGGGGATGGTCAGGGGGGCTTGGGGGGAGCAGGTTGCTGTCAAGGGGGATAAGGGTGGTTTGGGGAGGGTCAGGGTGGATTTAAGAGGGATCAGGATGGATTTAGCAGGGATCGGGACAGTTTGTGGGGCTCACACGGGGTTGGGGCAGGTTTGGGGGGCTGCGGGAGCTCGGGGAGGGCTCACCCGGGGGTCTCCTCCCCGCAGAACCGCCCGAGGCGCCGCGCGTCGTCCCGCGCCCCCCCCTCGAACACGGCCACGTAATCGTAGCGACAGTGGGGGTCGGGCTCCACGTCGAACTTCCCGAACCGCAGCTCCACCACCTGCACCCCCGCAAATTCAACTCAGCCCCCCGACCTCGGATCCCTCTGGACCCCTCCGGGTCCCCTCAACTCCTTCAGACTTCCTCCCCGTGCCAAATTCTCCTGAGACTCCCTGAACCATCGTGGTTCCTCCTCAACCACCCCCCCACACCCCCTTGTGACCCCCGCAAAGGATTGCAGCCCCCCCCTCCTGCCCCCCCCAGACCCTTCTGGCTCCCCCAGCCCTCCTCGGACACCTGCAAAGCCCTCCTGACCCACCTCCCCCCCACCATCCCCCAAATACCTTCCGACCCCCCCAAATCCTCCTGACAGTCCCAAACCACCCCGGTGTCCCCCTAACCCCCCCAACCCACCTCTGAACCCCCCGCTCCCCTTCTTCACCCGCCCAGGACCCCCCAAACCTTGTCGGGGGGGGCCACGATGTGCCAGGAGCAGCTGATCCCGGGGGGATAATTCTCCTCTGGCCAATTTGGGGTGTTCAGGCTCCCCTGGGGCTTCTCCAGCCGCCCCCCACAAAACTGATGCTCTGGGGGGGTGGGCAGGGCGTGGTCACATTTTTGGGGGGCACAGACACGTATGGACAACCCCCCCGCCCCCATTTCCCGCACCGCCGGCGTTTCCTCTGTCCCTGAAACCCCCCAAAACTGGGGGGGAAATTAGGGGGGGCGCTGCCAAAACCACCCTGGGACTGGGGGAGGATATGGAATTTGGGGTGCAAGACCCCCCCCGGGAGTGTTTTTGTAAATCTGGGGGGGGTCATACTCACCGTCAAAATAGTGCCAGGACTCCCCGAAAAAATGGGGTTTATTAAAGACCCCCGAGCGCCGCCGTCCCTGGGGGGGCCCTGCAAAAGGGTTGGGCTGGGTTGGGGGGGGCCCTGCGGGGGGCTTCAGGGAGGGTCCGTGTGGTTTTGGGGGTCTCCATGGGGGCTCTTGGGGTATCTATGGGCTTTTCCAATGGATTTTTGGGGGCTCCACGGTGGATTAGGGGGGATTTGCGATATTCCATGTGGTTTTGAGGGTTCTCCATATGGATTTGGGGGAGTCCACGGGGGTTTTGGGGGTCTCCGTCGGGGTTTGGATGGTTTTGGGGGGGTCTCCTCTCCGCCGGCGGTGCTCCCTGTCCTCTTTTCCCCCTCAATTTTGTGCCATGCTTTCCCTCATTTTTTCCTGACACTTTGCCCCATTTTTCCTTCTGGCTTTTCCCTCAAAATTTTCCTTTCCTTTCAGTCATTTTTTCCCTCAGTTTTTTTTTTCCTCTTCAGTTTCCCCCCCTCATTTTTCCTTTTCTTTTTCTCTCATTTTTCTCCTTTTCCCTTCACAGTTTTCCCTGCCTTTCTCCTCAGATTTTTCTTCCTTTCTTCCTTCGGACTTTTCCCTCATTTCCTCGTTTTCTCTTCACACTTTCCCATTTCTTCCTCACACTTTTCCTTCATTTCCCTCTTTTTTTCCACCCTATTTCCCTCCATTTCTCCATCAGGGTTTTCCCCTTCTATTCTCAATTTCACACCCTTCGCTCCTCTTCCATTCACACTTTCTTCTCATTCGCACTGTTTTCTCCTCACACTTTTCCCAGTTTCCCCCCAGCTCTGCTTCTCCCTCTTTTCACATCTCACTCCACAACCCCCAGGACCTCCTGGAAAGTGTTTTGGCCTCTCAGCCCACATCGTTTTGGGGGTCTCCATGGGGGTTTGGGGTCTCCACAAGATTTTGGGGGTGTTGCTATAGCGTTTTGGAGTTGTCCACATTTTCAGGCATCGCCTTGGGTGGTTTTGGGTGTGTCCCTGTGGGATTGTCCCTGCTCCCCGCCGGCGGTGCTCCCTCCCCCTTGGTTTTTTTTGGAGGGTCTCCCCCCGCAGTCCCTCTCTCACCCACCGTTGGTCGGGGGGCTGCCGGCGCTGAACCAGGCCAGGAAGCCCCTCCCGGCCGTGCCGCCATCGCTCTCCATGTGCAGCCGGAGCCGGTTTTGGGGCGCCCGCAGGGCCCCCGGACGGAAGGTGCCACAGAAGCGCCCCAAAAGCGGCGCCCCGGGGCCGTGGCCCCCGAACACCGAGAGGGCGTCAAAGCGACACAGAGGGTCCGGCTCCAGGTCGAAGACACGGAAGGACAGGGTAGCCACCTGGCCCTCGGGGACCTAGGGGATATTGCGGGGTCACCACTAAGCCTTCGGGCAGCTGGGGGATGATGGGGATTTGGGGACATCGGGGTGTCACCACCTGGTCAGGACATGGGGACTTCGGGGTGGCACCACCTGGTCTTCACGGACCTAGGGGGGCATGGGGATATTGAAGGGCCAGGATGGACACCAGGGGACATCGGGAATGCTGGGGACATTGGCATATTACCACTTGGCCCTTGGGTTTCTGAGGGGATGGCATGAGGTCGCATCAGGGGAACACATGGGAGAAACAGAGCAGTGTCACCACCTGTCCCGCAGCCCCCCGCGGGGCATCTGGGGGACATCTGGGACAGCCAAGGGGGAGCCCCAGCGTTTTGGGATGCCCGAGGGGGCATTGGGATGTCTCCGGATGGGTTGAGGTGACCTGGGGCAGGCGGCTTTGGGAGGGAGGTGAGGTGTGTTGGGTTTCAGGATGCCCCGGGGGGTTCGTACCGTGATGGTCCAGGTGCAGTTGCTGCCGGGTGGGTAATGCCGGGGGAAGCCCTCGCTGGCGATGAACCCCGACTCCCCGCGATGGTCCCCCCCGCACGGGAACACCGGGAACACCGGCCTAGGGGTACACGGGGGCGATCATGGGGGGCCCAGACCAGGGGAAAACCGGAACTCGGAGGCTCCCAGACCCCGGGGAGAGGTACCGGGCTATGGGGGGGGTGCTGGTTCCGGGGAGTTTTGGGGGAATCCCAGGTCGGAGGTGGATCCTAGCTCGTGGTTGGGGTTCTGGACCGAGGAAGAAAGCCCCGGTGCCCGGGGGATGTCCGGGGCCGCAGGGGAGACGCGGACAAGGGTGTCCTGTCCCGGGAATGTTCCGCCTCGTGCCAAGCCCCTTCTCCGGGGGTGTCGGTCCCGTCCCGGGGTGCCACGTTCTGGGGGAGGTCCCGTCCCGGGGGTGCCGTATCGTATCCTGCCCCGGGGCGTCCCGTCCAGTCCCTGGGGTGCCGTTACCTGGTGGCGTTGGGCCGGGCGCTGGGGTGGGGGCTCGGCGCCGTGTCCTGCCCCGCGGCCCGGGGGGGGCTCAGAGCCCCCAGCGCCCCGAGCAGCAGCAGCGGCAGCGGCCGGAGGCGACTCATGGCGCGGCCGGGCAGGGGCGAACGGGGCCGGGGGGGGGACCGGGGACACGGGGAGGGATGGGGGGCGCGGTGATGAGCGGGAAGGGGCGTGGCCTCATCGTGACACGACCAAAGGGGCGGGGCTCGTGGCCCCCAGCCCTGCGCTGCCGGCGTGGGAAGGGCGGTGCTTGCATATGCCACGCCCAACACAGTGGAAGGGGTGGAGCCACAGGAGGAGACAGGGCATCTCCAGCACTGCCGCCTGCGGTGGTGGCGCTTTCTAAAACGCCACGCCCACAACACGACCAGAAATGGAACGGATGGGACAGCAGGGCCTGGGCGGAGCTTGCTGACACCGCGCCCCCGACTCGGCCCAGAAAGGGGCGGTGGCATCACTTGTAGGCGGAGACTCCATTAGGCCCCGCCCCAAAGAGGCGTGACCAGCGGCTGCCAGGCTGGAGTGGGCGGGGCCAGCAGAGAGGAGGCACCAGAATGGGGGGGGCCCCGTAATGAGGCGCTTCCTTTTAATTAGCAGGATCCCCCTTAACCGGGGGCTCCTCCTGACAAAGGGCCCCTCCCACAGACACACACACGCGGCGGGGGGGGGCAGTGTGACAGCAGCTGGGGGCTTCCCCGGCGGGGAGACCCCCCGATTGTGGAGGTGGGAGAGGCCGTGATTGTCCATTTGGGGAGGGCCTGTCCCCAAAATCCCACACCCCCTAAGGGATGGGGCCCCGCGCCTTCAGGTCGGGGGCTGAGTGCTGGCGGCGGACACGGGGTGGGGGCGTGCCCACGGGGGAAGGTGGGGACCCCCCATCCAGGGATCCCCGGCGGGGACGCCCCGAGGGAGGGGGCGGCGGGGGGGGCCTGTTTTCGGCTTGGGGGGAATCCCCCCCACTCCCCCAGGCCAGGCGGTGCTGGGGGTTGCTCTTGAAGGGGAAGCGCAGCTTGGAGTCCTGGGGGACCGGGTGGAAGCGAGGGGGTCGGCGGGGGGCCTGGGGGGGCTGCAGGCCTCCCCCCATGAGCCGGGCCTGCTCCTGGCGCAGCCAGCGCAGCCGCCCCCGCCGGAATGCTGGGTCCTGCTCCATGAGCCGGCAGAGCCGTGCCGCCGCTGCTGAGGGGGGAGAAGGAGGGGGAGACCCCCTGTCCGTGCTGGGCTGGGGGGGCTCCTGGGGAGGGTCCTGGCAAGGTTCTTGGGGGGGCGGTTCAGCTTCATCACCATCGTCCTATGGGGGAGGAGAGGGGGGTTACAGGAGTCTAGGAGTGCTGTGGGGCAGGAAGGGGGGAGTTGTGGCGTGGGAGGGACACTTAAGGGTGTCAGGGAGTGGGAAGGGGCAGATTTGGGGGGCCAAGGGAAGCTGGGATCTGTTAGGGGACTGTGGGGTGCTATGGGGCAGGTGGGACCCACTCCAGGGTCCGGTGGGGACAGCTCAGGGATGCTCCAGGAGGTTGTGGGTTAGGCCGTGGGCGCTGTGGGCAGACAGAACCCATGCCAGGGCTCTTTGGGATGCCATGGGTCAGGCTCTGGGGTGCACGGGGACATCCCTCACCAGCGGCAGTGGGATGACACGCTCCATCTGCCCCACACGGTCTCGCAGGGCCCGGATCTGCTCGTCCTTGGCACTGTTCTGTCGCTTCACCTCGCGCAGGATCCCCGCCAGCCTGTCCAGGTGCAGCCGCAGCCCCTCCACCTCGCTCACCTGCTCACCAGGGCCACCGCTGCCACCGCCCTCGTCTTCCTCGCCGCCACCCACGGCATCCCACACGTCCCTGGCCACGGCGCGCCAGCCGTCACGCTCGGTGGGCTCGCGCTTGCCGTGGCGCCGGCACAGCTCCCGCAGCCGCGCCAGGCTCAGCGCCTCCAGCTCGCGCCGTGCCGGCCGCGGCTCCCGCAGGGCCACCTCGAGGCTCAGCTCCCGCACAGCCTGGGCTTTCAGGTCGGCCATGGTCACCCACGGGGATGGGGAGGGGGACGGCGAGGACGGGGTCGGGGATCCCCGCCGGCGCTGCGGGATCTGGTAGACGCGCAGAGGCTCCCGGCGCTTGCCCGGCGTTGGCACGGGGAGCCCGGCACGGCGCAGCACTGAGCGCACGGCGGGCGCCGGCAGTGCCTGGCGCAGCGACGAGATGAGGCGCCAGCCGGCCTCATAGCAGCGGGGGTCGTCAGCGGCGGGGGGCTGCTGGGGGACAAGGGGGACACATTTAGGTACTTGGGGGCTGCCCAGCGTGGAGCTTGGGCAGCCAGGGGAGCTCCAAGGGATACCCAGAAGATCCCCGAAGGACATCCAGGACACTCATGGGGAACTAAGGCGACCCAGGGGACAACTGTGACACCCAGGGGCAGCCCAACTGCATCCAAAATCCAAAGGACCTGGGTGACACCTGTGACACTCAGGGACTATCTAAGGGACACCTGTGTGACATGCAGGACATTCGGGGGACACTAAAGTGACCCAAGGAACCCCCAGGGAAGCCTGGAATTCCCAAATGATCCCCATGCCCCCCTCACCTGTGGCTGCTCTGCTGTTTCCTTCTCCAGCTGGGGTTGGCTCTCCAGGTCCTGGAGCCTGGGGTGGGAGGGACACATGGGGTGAGACCTCCCAACTATCCCCAGGGCGGTCCCCATGTTTCCCTGGAGGAGGGCCCCACCTCTGGAGGCGCATGTCGATGCCCTGCTGCTCCAGCAGCTCTCGCTGTGCCAGGTTCCAGTCCGGGGGGGGCCCGGGGGATGCCCCCCGTTCCCGTTCCCGCCGCGCCTGCTCTGGGTGCGTGAAGCGGAATACGTGGTTCTTCCCCAAAATGAGGCGGTTGCCTGGTTGGGGAGGGTTGGAGGAGTCACAGGGGGATTTAAGGGAAATTTGGGCAGGGTCACAGAGTTTTGGGGGGATTTAGGTGGGAAAGGGGGGTGTCATAATGGATTTGAGGGAAAATTTGGGGAGGACACAGGGATTTGTAGGAGGTGGAGGGGACTTTGGGGGGCATGCTGGGATTTTTGGGAGGGTTCAAGGGAGAAACACAGGGATTTGGGGGGCATTGCAGGGAGAGACAGGGATCTGGGAGGGCTTTGGGGGGTCCCTACCCGACTTGAGCACCACCGGCTCCGTCACCTGCTTCCCGTTGACGTAGGTCTCAGCCCCTTCACACGGCTCCAGGGTCACCACAACTTCAGGTGGGGACAGTAAGGGGAGGGCGAGTCACCTCCCAGCTAAACTGAGGTGGGGGAACCCCAAATCCCCTCCCCAGCCTCCCTCAAATTCCCCCAACCCCACGACCTTCCCTGTCCCACCGGCACAGGGGAGCAGTACCTGGGGAGGGCTGCAGTGACCTGCTCCAGTGGCAGCATTTAGGTGGGGGGAGAAAGAGGAATTAAGGTGTGCCAAGAGGGGGCAGGGCAAGGGGGGGCACCCCAAAATCTGGCGCCCCCCCCGAATTGCGTACCTTCCCCCGAGGGGTCAGGGCAGCTGCGGAAGAGGCAGTGCTGCTCCCGGATGAACGGCCCTGACAACTTGATGTCCACATCCACCTGGCCCACCCTGGAAGAGGGGGGCACAGGGCAAATTGGGGTGACCCAAGGGGTCTGCGGGTCCCTGAGGGGGTTTTGGGGGTGCCTTAGCTCACTGCTCACCTGGTCACACCATCCTTGATGTGGTAGAGGAGGCACTCGGACATCAGTGGGTCCTCATTGAGGTTCACCAAGTGCGGGGTCTTTTGGGGGAGGGGTGCACAAAAACAAAACCAGAGTAAGGGTGGAGGGTCCCTCGTGTTTGGGACTCCCCCAGCCCCCTCTGACTTGCCTTTTTAGGTGAGAAGACGCCAACGGTGCCACCATCCTCCCGCAGAGCCACCCCCATCTCAGCCAGCAGTGCTTCCCTGGGGGGACATGGGGAACTTGGGGCAGGCCCAAAAGGGTGTGGAGGGGCCCAGAGGGCTTTGGAGATTGTCTGGGGGAGTTTAGGAAGTGTCGGGGGGGTGGTATGGGAGGGCTATGGGGGCACTGGGGGGTGCGTAAGGAGCATTTGGGTTGACAGTGGTGGGGCTGTGGAGAGTTTGCAGGCTATTTGGGGGCATCAGGAGGGGATTTAGAGGAACTGTGGGGGGATTGGGGAACGTTTGGGGTCATGGTGGGGGTTTGGGGCCTCCCCTCACCGCTCCAGCCTCAGGGCCTCTGTCCGCCGCAGCTTCTCCTCCCACGTCTCGTTGAGCTCTGCGATGATTTTCTCTGTCTCCTACGAGGAGCAATGATTTTGGAGGGGTCCTACACAGTGTTGGGGAGGGTATCACAGACCCCCTGGGTCCCAGTGGAACGAGGGAGGGGCTGGGGGGTGTCTTGGGGTCACCTGCAGTCGCTCCATGGCCTCAGTGGGACCCAGGGGGGACTCCAGCCCCGGAGCCCCGTTGAAGGTGGGGGGGGTCCCGGCAGGGGGGGCAGAGGGGGTGGTGTCGGAGAGACCTGTGGGGAGATGGGGGCTCAGTGGGGGGGTGCTGCCTCCTGCACCCCCATATCAAATCCTAACTGCTCCCCCAGCACTATAGATGTGCCCCTCAGATGGTCCCCCAAACCTCCCGTGCCCCCAAACCCCCCTTAGCTCTGCCCCCAAATCTCTTCTGCCCCAAAACTACTCTGCAACTAACACCCCAAATCTGTCCCGCCCTACAAAATCCTCTAAATCTGACCCCCAGACCCTACAAACCCCTTTAACTCCCTGCCCAGAGCCCCTTTTAACCTCATCCGCCCAGCCACTCACCCTGGGCACTGAGCAGCTCCCGCAGCCGTGTCACCTCCTCCCGCAGCTCCCGGATCAGCCGCGCGTTCGGGTCCTCGTTGATCACGGCGTGGCACCGGATCTGCTTTGTGCGGTCAGCGTAGCTGGGGGAGGAAAAAAGGGGCAGGATCAGGGCTGGCACTCCACTCCCCACACCCCAAAACCCACGGAGGACCCCCCAAAGCCCCCTCCCTCACCGCAGGGTGCTCAACGTCTCCTCATAGTTGCTGTCAGCCGGGCTGAGCGCTGCAATCATGGCTGTGCGCGAGTTCCCACCTGTGAGGATGGGGTTAGTGGGGGCTGGGAGACCCCAGAAACCTCCTCACTCTCCCCAGCTATCCCCCAGACCCACCCAGGTTCTCCTTCAGCAGCCACGTCAGCACTGAGTCCCGGTATGGGATGAAATCCGGCTTCTTCTTCTTGCTGGTCTGTTGGGGAGGGGCAAAGAGGAAAGGGGGGGTCGTGTGGGCTCCCCCAAAAAGGGGGGGGGGACCCCCGAGGGTGGGGGGGGACACCACAGGGTGTAGGGAGGGAGGGGGCATCCCCCCAGACTCACCGCCTCAGCCAGGGCGGAAATGACCTTGCCCAGAGTGGTCAGGGACTTGTTGATGTTAGCACCTTCCTGGGGAGGGGGAGGACGCGGAGCAAGGCTCAGAGGGGCTTTGGCGGGGAGTCACCCCCTCTTTTTGTGGGGTGCAGGGGCATCACCACTCACCTTGAGGCGGATGCCCTTGGCCCCCGAAGCGTCAGCGCGTTCGCTGCCTGCCAGGTCTACCAGGCTGATGCGGCTCACCTGGGGGAGCAGGGGGGGTTGGGGGGCTCTAGGAGGGAATTTAGGGGGGAAACGGGGGTTGAGGGCATTTTGGGGGACTTGGGGGGGTGTTGTGGAATTGTGGGAGTAATTTGAGGGAGGTGAAGGAATTGCAGGGGGAGTTTGCAAGGGACGTAGGGGAAATTTACCGATTTTTGGGAGGAGATTGGGAGGATTTGAAGGAGATTTTGGTGGGAATTCGGGGATATTTTCAGGAGCACGGGGGAATTCAGCAGGGATTTTGGGGAAATTCAGAGGGAACAGTGGGTGACAGGGGAATTTTGAGGATGCTTTCAGGGGCTGTAGGGCTGGATTCAGGTGGTGATTTTGGAGGTGACTCAAAGAGGTTTAGGGATGACTTTAGGGGACTCTCAGACTGACTTTGGGGCACCCCATGTCTTTTCTGCAGCGAGATCACTCGGGGTTGCAGCAGCGCCGGCTGAAGATGACGGTGAATTTTGGGGGGACTCAGGAGATTTCAGGGAGTGTTTTCTGGGGGAATTTTAGGGTGATCCAAAATTGGGGTGGGGGGATTTAGGAGGTGATTCTGAGGCTCTCCTGACCTTCTCCGTGGTGAGGTCACTGAGTGGGTCCCGGCGGCGCTGGCTGAACACAATGGTGAACACGGCATGCGAGCGGCTGCTTGTCTCGTTCATATTCGTGGCTGCCACTGTCCTGTGGGGGAGTTTGGGGAGACCCTTGGTACCTGAGGGAGTCTGGGGGGTTGGGGGTGCCCCTGTGCCCCTCTGTGCCCACACCTGGCCTTGTTGCCGCTATCCATGAGGTCGGCGATGTCG
Source organism: Lichenostomus cassidix (assembly GCF_008360975.1). NCBI lineage: Eukaryota > Metazoa > Chordata > Aves > Passeriformes > Meliphagidae > Lichenostomus > Lichenostomus cassidix. The sequence continues at coordinate 2,517,883 of NW_028147431.1, forward strand.
GTGAAGGACGCGACGGCGAGACGTGACAGGTCCTGCACGTAGGGCCCGAGCAGGGGGTGTTCTCGCACCCGCAGCCCCCCCCGGCTCTTGGGGTTCAGCAGGTCCCTCACCCGCTCGCAGTAGATCTCCAGGTAGCTCACCTGGGGGCCCCAAGAGGGTCAGGAGGGGCCTCCAAAACTCAGGGAGGTTGGGGGGTGAACTCGCAAAATGGTGGCAAAGAAACACCCAAGCTGGGGCAAGTGAATACCCAACTTTGGGAGCACACCCCCAAATTGATGGGGATGTCGGGGCTGAGTGCCCAAAATGGTGATAGGGGAAACCTCCAAACTGCTGGGGCAAGGGGACAGCTGAGCCCCCAAAATGTTGGGATGAATGGCAGATAAATGCCCAAACTGCTGGGGAGGGGTGGGGTGAGTCTGCAAGAGCCGAACGCCCAAATTGACCAGGGGGTATCTGCAAGCAGGGGTTCGTGCTCTGAATCCCCAAATCCCCCTCACCTCCACAGAGAAGGAGAGTTCAGGTGACCCTTCCCGAGCGACACGGGCAAACAGATCCTCGCAGAGCTGCAGGCGAGTGGCGTTGAGCTGGGGGCCTTGGGGGGCTCCAGCCCTTCTCAAACTCCCTGGGAGACCCCCGGGCCCCAGACCTGCGGGATGATCCCACGCTGCCCCGGCTCCTGCCGCCCCATCATGGTGTAGGACTTGCCGGCCCCAGTCTGGCCATAGGCCAGGATGCAGACGTTGTAGCCCTCGAAGGCGTGTGCCAGCATCTCCTCCCCGATGTCCTGGTACACCCGGCGCTGCGAGGCGAAGTTTGGGTCCTCCTCCTGTGGGGGAGTGAGTGAGGGACCCCCCAGAGCCACCTGCAGGTCCCCCTGCACCTGCCCCAGCACTCACCGAGGTGTGGGACCAGTATGAGTAGTCGAAGGTGAATTGTTTAGTGGCGTCTTTGGGGAGCTTGGGGTTGGTGATGCCTGGGGTGTGGAAGTGACAGTGGGGTTGGGGTGATCCCCTCACGTCACTCTCACCCCCCACAGCACTGTCACCCCCCCAAAAAACCTCTCTGTTGCTATTTTTAGCCCGGCGGCAGCTGGTCCTCTGGGCCTGAGGCCAGCACAGGACAAGGACGGAGTGGGGGGGGTCCCACACTGCAATTCCCCACCCCTGGGGGTGTCCCCTCCCGAGACGCCCCCCCCGCAACGCGACCCCCACTTACAGGTGGTGTTCCCTTGCATCTGGATAACGCACTTGGCCTGGCGGCTGCTCTCCCGTGCGCTGAAGGGCCGGACTCTGACCGCCACCTTCACCGAGGCGCCCGCCATGCCCGTGACACCGTCACCCTGTCGCGACAGAGGGACGTCACACCCCAGGACGCCTCCGCGAGGTTTGGGGGACCCTTACCCACGCCCACCCCCAGCAACGCCCCAGCCAGGGTTGCAGGGAGGGAAGGGGGGGCCGGATCCGTGTCCCTCCCTCAATCCCGCCCAAGGAGAGCCCTAAAAATAACCTGGGGCGGTGCCGGGTGAGGTGGTGATGGAAGAGCTCCCCCGATCCTCCCCAGCACCCCCAAAGCACAGGTGGCACTTTGGCAGGGTCAAAAGTCAGGGGTGGAGGCAAAGGCTGGGGTTTGGGGCAGGGAGAGAGGAAGAAGGGGGAGAGGAGCCCCCCTGGATCCCCCCCTTCCCAGGTGATTCCAGGTCAGCATAAACAGCACGTGACACCCCCGATCCCGCCCCCGACTGTCACTGACCCCAAAGAAAATGCGGGGGTCCCATGCCGGGCCTGAGCCCTCCCACCATGGAAAACAAAGGCTGTGACCCCGTGACCCCGAGAGACCCCAATACCAGCATCAACGCCCTATACCACTCCTAAACCTGCCTCTACACCCCTGAGACATTGCCAAACACCCCGTGAGCCTCTGTAAACCTGCTCCTACACCCATGTGACCCCATAAACACACTCTCTCCACCCCTGAGATCCTCCAAACTCCCAGTGAGATTCCTGTACCCTACACACCTGAGCTTCCTCAAACGCCCCTATAATCCTCCTAAAATTGCCCCTATAACTCTGTGACCCCCTAAACCCAATTCCTACGCAACTATAACTCTTTAACCTCCCCTATAGGATCCCTAAACCTCAGGCCCCTTAGGGACCCGAGCCCCCAAGACCCCCGTGACACCCCGTAAAGCGATACCCCCAAGAGACCGCTACAGCCCCCTATAACCCCTCTAAATCTACCCCTACGTCCCCGGGAGCCCCCTAAACCGACTTTCCACACCCCTCGGACCCCCCAGGACCTCCTACTGTCCCCCTAAACCTGCCCCTACGCCCTTGCGACCCCTCTAAATTCTCTCCCCGAGCCTCAAGAGCCCCCAAACCTGCGCCCACGGCCCCGCCGCTGCCGCTCACCGGCGCCGCGGTGCCGCATCCCCTCGCCCCGGGAGTTCCCGGGCCGCCGCTGCCGCTGTCCCCGCCCGGGGGCTCTCCGGGGCTGCGGCCGCGCCCGGGCCCGGCAGGGCTGGGCCGCCCCGGGGGCGGGGCGCGGAGCGTGATGCGGGAGGGGCGGGTACCGGTGCTCCGCCTCCTCCTAAAGGGGCAACGTGCTAAGGATGCGGCCGGCCGCTGGGACGTCTTTTCCTATTTTTCATATAATTGAAACGTTATTGTTTAGTAGTTATGTAGTTCGGCAGGACAATTTTGCGTTCTAACCGTAGTGTTTATTGCGCCGATAAGACTGAATAGGTGTGAATTCACTTGTGTAATAAACAAAGGGACGAATAGCGATAGACTCGCGCCGTTCAATTAACGAAGTTTATCATTAGGCGACTCCCCGCCCACACGACCCCGGGTGACCCCGCCCACAAGACCTTACCCCGCCCACACCCGGCGGCGCGGCCCCGCCCCCTTACGCGGCTACGTCACGCGCCGGCGGTGCTGTCGGCGCTGGCCCCCGGCGGGCGGGAAGATGGCGGCGGGCGGCGGGGGCGGGGGCGGTGGCGGCGGCGGCCCTGAGGCGCCAGGTGGGGCCGGGGGGGCCGGGGCGGGGCCGAGGGCGGGGATGGGGTGTGGGGCGGGGATGGGGTGTCACTGGGGGTGGGTGTGGGGCTGCTGTGGGGCGGGGTGGGGGGGGAAATAGGGTAGAGATGTGGGGTGCAGTGGAGCGGCGTGTGGAGGGTTACAGCGCAGAGATGTGGGGTGCAATGGGGCGGTAGTGGGGCGGGTATAGGGCAGAGATGTAGGGTGTCATGGGGCGGGGATGTGGGGGGATATAGGGCAGAGATGTGAGGGGCTATAGGGCGGACATGTGGGGTGCAATGGGCGGTGCATGTGGGTTTGTAGGGCTGAGATATGGGGGGCTACAGGGCAGAGATGTGAGGTGAAGTGGGGCAGGGATGGGGGGGTACAGGGCAAGGGTTTGGGGTGCAATGGGGCCGGGTGTGGGGGGTGTACAGGGCAGAGATGTGAGGTGCAATGGGGTGGGGATGGGTGGGATATAGGACAGAGATATCTGGTGTAATAGAGTGCAGAGAACGGGGTCCCTTGTTCTGTGTCCCCCATTATGCCATCTCATTGTTTCTCTGCCCCATCACCCATTTTTGGGGTGTCCCTGCAGGTTCCAGCCCTTCCTGTGCCACCCGAGGTGAGCCCTGAGGGCCCCGTTTGTGCCCCGAGATGAGCAGCAAGGACCCCCCTGAGGTCTCTGGTAAGGGGATGGGGACACACAGGGGAACACAGGGGACGGGGGGGACACACAGTGGGGACATTGAGCCCTCCTCCCGGCAGAGAGGAGCCACCTGAAGGTTTTCCTGCCCCGGAAGCTGGTGGAATGTTTGCCCAAATGTCCTGTCCTGCCCAAGGAGCAGCTGCGCTGGAACACCAATGAGGTGGGGGTGCACAGGGGTGCATGGTGGGCACACAGTGTGGGGACTCACAAATTGGGCATGGAAGGGACACAGGATATAAAGGAGATACAGGAGACACTTAGGGATATGGGAGGGGATGTGGGGACATAGGGAAGAGGCACTGAAGGGACACAGGAGGGGGTGTTAGCTGGGGACAGGGAGGACATGGGGAATGCGGTAGGAATACAGCAGGACAGGGGATATCAAGACAGGGGGACGATGTCACAGCAGGGGTGGGACAACGGAGTGACACAGCAGGTGGGGGATGGGGGGGACAGCGGACACAAATGAGCCACCTGTCCCCCCAGGAAATCGCCTCGTACCTCATCACCTTCGAGAAACACGATGAGTGGCTTTCGTGCTCCCCAAAAACCAGGTGGGGACCCCCCCAGGGGGGTGCTCTGGGGGGTTGGGGGTGCCCTGGGGGCTCCCGGGGGGGCCCCCTGACCCCATGTCCAGGCCGCAGAATGGGTCGGTGATCCTGTACAACCGGAAGAAGGTGAAGTACCGCAAGGATGGATATTGCTGGAAAAAGCGCAAGGATGGGAAGACAACACGTGAGGACCACATGAAGCTGAAGGTGCAGGGGGTGGAGGTAGGAGGCAAGGGGGGCGCAAAACACAGCCCCCCCTCCCCCAAAAAAGTAGCTGATGCCTCAAGAAAGCATGCCCTTCCGTAAAACTGCCCCAGACTCAGGTATGGGGAGCTGGGAGGGTGTGGCTGGGAATGCCCAGGGAGGAGCATGAGGATATCAGGACACCCAAGTGTGGGGTCAGGGGGTGCTGAGTTCCCTCAGGGGACAATTTTGGTGTGCTGGGGACTCCCAGTGATGGTTTAGGTGGTCCAGGATCCTCAGCTATGTGTCTAGGGATGCTGGGAGCTCCGTAGTTGGTGATTTGGGAGTGTTGGGGACCCCTCATAATGGGGTGTGGTGATGTCAGGATCCCCAGGGGGGCAATTTAGGGGTGTCATGCTCCTCTAGGTGGGCAGCTGAAGGTCTGGGGTCCCCCCATACTTGTATATGAGGCCCCCACAGGATGCAGGTACCCCCGCAAACGCTACTTTGAGGTTCTCATCAAGGTGGCGTGGTTCCCCAATCCGTGCTGTCCCCCCAGTGCCTCTATGGCTGCTACGTCCACTCTTCCATCGTCCCCACCTTCCACCGCCGCTGCTACTGGCTGCTGCAGGTAACAGGGGGCACCGGGACCCTCCCAATGCCCCGGGCTTCTGGCCCCACCCCAGAACTCCTCTGTGTGCTCTTCCAGAATCCCGACATCGTCCTGGTTCACTACCTGAACGTGCCGGCCATGGAGGAGTGCGGCCGCCCCTGCGCCCCCCCTCTCTGCAGCCCCCCGCTGTGTGCCGGGGCACCCCCGATCTGTGCGGCCACCGCCGACCCCCGTGAGTGGCTCAAGTGGTCCCAGGAGGAGCTTGTGGCCCAGCTGCGCCCCATGTGTGAGTAGCGGCTGCCCCAGAACCTGTTCCAGAGGGATTTTACCCACCATTCACAGGGAGAAGTGGGGCTGTGGGAATAGGAGGGGGGGGCTTGGCATTTTGGGAGGGAGGAGCACCCTAAATCCCCTTTTTTAGCAGAGTTGTTCTTTCTTTTCTCACAGTCTACAAGATAAAGTGGGGCTGGGGAGGGGGAGGATGCCCCTAAACCCCCTTCCTGTGGGATTTTGCCTCCCCTTTCTATGGGATAAAGTAGGACTGAGGCAGTGTGAGGTTGTTTTGGGGGGTGGGGTGGGGAGGAGAGCCCATATCCTCTTCTTTGAGGAATTTTGCCCTTGCTTTACCACACGATGAAGTTGGGCTAGGGATGTGTGTGGTTCTTTTGGGGGGCTGGATAGAGGGTACACTGCGCAACTGCCTTTCTGAGGGATTTTCCCCCCTCTCCCACAGTCCATGGGGTGAAGTGGGGCTGCGGGAATGGGGGAGCCCCCCCCGGGCTGTCCCTGGAGCAGCTGGTGCAGCATGTCCTGGAGCGGCACCAGGCCCGGCCGCCTCCGCGCACCCACGCCTGCCTCTGCGCCGGGGGGCTGGGTGAGACAGGACCCCCGGAACCCTCTGAATCCCTGGGGAACCCACTGGGACTTCCTGGGGCTCCTCCAACTCAAGAGGATCCCCAGACCCTTGGGGAACCCAGTCGGGCTACTCCAGCTCAATGGGACCCTGGGGGCCCCACTTGGACTCCCATCCCCCTGGGACCTCCCCCAGTCTTTCCTGGGTTACTCTTGAATCCTCCCTGGGATTACTGAACTCTCCCTGGGGTGCCCCCAAACCCGCTGTGATGCCCTGACCCCCCCCGGGAACCCCACAATCCCTTGGGACCCTGAACTATCCTTTGGACCCATGTAGAACTGCCCTGAACCCCTTGGGACAACCCCACATTCCTCTGGATCACCCTGAACACCCTTGAAGCATCCCAAATCTCTTTGGGACATTCCCAAATTCCCCTCAGGATGCCCCTTGGGACCCTGAAGTCTCACCCCAAACCCTTCCTGTCCCCTGCTAATGCCCCCCTTTGCCCCCCACAGGCACTCCCGGCCACAAGTGCGGCAGCACCAAACACCGCATCATCTCCCCCAAAGTGGAGCGGGGAGCTGGGGGGGGCACGCCTGGGGACCCCCCCAAACCCACCCCCTCCTCTCCCGACACCACCCAGCCCTCCCCGGGCTTGGGGGGGGGCACAGCACCCCCTGAAGGGCCCCGAGCCCCCCCATTCCCCCCATCGGGGGGGCTGCCGCTGTTGGTGGTGGCCAGTTTGGGTGGGGGGGCAGCACCGGGGGGACCTGAGCAGCCGCTGGGCCTGACCCCCAGCCAGCACCTGGTGACCCCTGAGGGGACCTGTCCCACCGCACCACCCCCTGCCGCTGCCTTCGACCCTGACTGCTTCCTCAACAGCCCCCGCCGCGGGCAGACCTATGGCTGTGAGGCCGAGGCCCCCCCGGGCGCACCCCCCCCACCACCAGCTGCGCCCCCAAAACCAGGGGGTGACGAGGAGGCGGCGGAGGAGGAAGAGGAAGGAAAACAGGGCACAGTCCCCCCAGACCCCCTCTGCGAACTCAGTGCTGCTCCCCCACCACAGCATCCCTTCCCCCTCCCCTTCCCGGAGCTGCTGGCGGGGGACACGGGGGTCCCCCCAAACCCGTGCGAGCCTCCCCATACTCCCCATCTCCCCCCTTCCCCCCCAGCCCCCACCAGCGACCCCCCTGTCGCCATCACCGATTTCTCCCCAGAGTGGTCCTACCCTGAGGTGAGTGCTTTGTGTACATGTCCTCCCCTTCACCCCTTCTCCTTCCATCCATGGGCTCTCCAGTGACCCCCCCGTGTTCCCCCAGGGCGGGGTGAAGGTGCTGATCACAGGCCCATGGGGGGACCCCGGTGCCTACTCCTGTCTCTTTGACCGCACCTCAGTTCCGGCCGCGCTGGTCCAGCCGGGAGTCCTGCGCTGCTATTGCCCTCGTGAGTGTCCCCAACGGGGGGGGTCTTCATTTGTGTCCCCCCTTCCTGCAGTGCTGACTGACCCCTGTCTATGTCCCCCCTGCAGCCCATGAGGCCGGTGTGGCTGCTCTGCGTGTGGCGTGTCCCCCCCGGCTGCTCTCGGCCGCAGCCCCATTTGAATACCGGGCACGGGGGGCAGCGCGGGGTCCCCCCGGGGCACAGCTGGACTGGCTGGCACTGGACGGTGAGTGGGGACCCTCCAGGAGGCACCCCAATACTGTACGTGCCCTCTGTGGGTGGCACCCAAATACCTGGGTTACCTTTGGGGTCCCATTACGGGGACCCCAAACCTGTCCCTCTCCCTGTGGGTTGACACTGTTTGTGGCTTGGGTGTTTGGGGTTGCTAAGGCTGTCAAGGTGTTCCCCTCACATCCATTTCTCTACTCTCCCAGAGGCCCAGTTCCGTCTGTCCATCCTGGAGCGCCTGGAGCAGCTGGAGACACGTCTGGGAGCCCTGCCCCACCCCGCGCCCCTTCACCCCCCACGGGGGTCTCCCTCCGAGACACCCCCGGAGCAGGTGAGGCCCACCCCAACACCTGAGTGACTACATGGTCCCTGAAGATCCTGGTGTCCACTTACATCTTGGTGTCCTTTGATGTACCTAATGTTCCCTAATGTACCCTGGTGTTGCTTGGCACCCCCTATATCTGCTGGAATTGGTTGGTGTTCCCTGGGGTCCCCCATGTCCCTTCGTGTTTTTGAGGGTCTCCTGATGTTCTCTGACACTGCCTGGTGTCCCCTGATGTCCTCAGTATCTCCCCATGTCCCCCAGTGGCCCAAAGTTCCCTGCTCACTATCGCCCCCTACTATCGGTTGCCGCTTCCCAGATGTCCCAAGTGTTCCCTCCCACCTCCTATGCCACCCTCTCCACGTCCCTTACTGGTCCCTGACATCTGTCCTGGGAACAGGGGCCGGGGTCATCCTTTGAGGCACGGGTAGTGGCCATCTGCGAGGCCATGATGGCACAGCCAGGTTGGCCGGGGACATTGCCGGGGACATCGGGGACCTCAACACTGGCCCATGGGGTGACGTTCCGTGGGATGACACTGCTGCACCTGGCGGCTGCCCAGGGCTATGCCAGCCTGGTGGAGGCTCTACGGCGGTGGCGGTGAGCGGGGACACCTGGGGACACCTGAGGGCAGGGGCTGGTTGGGGACATGGACTGGCATGAGGTGGGGATAGTGGTGGGGATCCCCCTAAGCCATGTCCCTAAGTGGAGGTGACCGCCACCCCAGGCTGTGTCCCCAAGGGAGTGTGACACCTGTCCGTATTCCCTCCTGTCCCTGCAGGGCGCTGGCAGTTGACAGCCTGGAGCTGGAGCAGGAGATAGACCCCCTCAACGTGGACCATTTCTCCTGCACCCCCCTGGTGAGGGGACAGTGGGGAGATGGTGGTAACAGTGGGGACACGGTGGCAGGGCGGGGAATGCAGTGGCACCAAGGGGATTGGGGCGCAGGGTGGTGCCTCAGGCAGGGATGGGGGAATAGCAGAGGTGGCATCTTGGGATGAAGGGCACCTTGGGGGACACCCTGTTGACATATGCCACGGTGTCCCCAGATGTGGGCGTGTGCCCTGGGGCACCGGGAGGCAGCAGAGCGGCTGTGCCGCTGGGACCGGCGGGCGCTGGCCGTCCCCGACACCCTGGGGCGGCTGCCGCTGGCCCTGGCACGTGCCCGCGGCCACCTGGCCCTGGTCACCCGTCTCGAGGAGCTGCAGGTATCACCTGCATCCCCACGCTGTCAGCTGCCCGGCCTGCACATCCCCTCCCCGCTCTCTGCCAGCCCCGACACAGGTATGGCACCAGCACTGTGTGCCCTCGCTGTCCTGTGTTACTGTGTACCTCCTTCTGCTCCCGGTCACCAGCACCATGGTGTGGCCACTGTCACTGTGTCCCCTCACTGCTCCTGGCCACTGTCGCTTGTCACCATATTTCCTCCCTGTCCCCCTGTCCCCTTTCATGTGCCCCCAGGGCATCACTGGTCCCTTCCAACCTGTCCCCAAAGTGTCCCCACCGTGTCCCCTGTCCTCTCCCAATCTCTTTGTGTACTCAGTTGTCCCAAGTTACCCCTCCATGTTCTTTCTCCCCACCTCTTGTGTTGCATGTGCATCCCCACGTTCCCCTTGTCCTGTCCTCCCTAGCTTCCTTGTGTCCCTGGTGTATCCCCGTGGTGTCCCCTGTCCTCTCCCCATCCCCCCTGTGTCCTCCCGCTTCCCCTCGAGGTGTGTCTCTCCAGGACTAAACCCCCTCGCCGTGTCCCCCCTGTCCCCAGGGCTGAGCACAGCCAGCAGCCTGTCGTCCCCGTCGGGGCTGTCGGAGGGTCCTGGCTCTGTCCCACTGCCCCCCGGCCCCCCTGGCCACTCCGAAGATGAGAGCTGGGGGGTGGCAGTGCCCCCCAGCCCCCCCGAGGACACCCTGGCCCTGCCCTCTGACACCCTGCAGGTAAAGGTGGGGGATACCCAGGGCTGGGGACTCCCCCAGTGCAGGAGTGTCCCAATGTTCCCCCTGTCCCCAGGCTGAGGTGGTGACACTGGCGCGACAGATCATCGAGGCCACCCCTGAGCGCATCAAGCAGGAGGCACCTGGGGGACCACCAGGGGTTCTGGGAGCACTGGGAGCAGCAGGGGGAACCCTGGGGACACCAGGGACGCCGGGGCCAGCCGGGCCAGCGGGGCTTGGCGCCGCCATGGCCTGGCTGGCCACGTACCTGGAGAGCGTTGACCGTCCCCCTGCGCCCCCCCACAGGTACTTCCAGGGTTGGGGGCTTTCCAGTGCACCCTCACATCTCTGGGGGGGATCACCCACATCCAGCAGCGCCCCAGGATACTCTTGGGGATTCCCCCATTGCCTGGGACATATCCCATTGGGAGGGTCCTTTACATCCTTCAATACTCCAGTGTCCCCATGGTGGGGGTCTGACACATTCTATAAAACCCCGGTATCCCATTAGGAGGGTCCCCTGGCTCCTGGGACACTGTAGTGTGCTCTTGGGGACATTCTGTGACGCTCAAATTCCTCCCTGGGTGGGGTGTCTCCCATCATCTCGTGGGGTGCCAGCGCTTGCCCCCTGACCCTCCTGTGTCCTGTGTGTCCCCCAGAGCAGAGGCGGCCACACGAGGGTCCCCGGGGGTCCCTGAGCGGCCACCCCCTCCTTCGGCTGCGGGCTGGGCTGAGTTCCTGAATGCGTCAGGGGGGGCACGGGGCGAGGGGGGGGCTGTGGCCCTGCTCACCCTCAGTGACCAGGAACAGCATGAGCTCTACGAGGCTGCGCGCCTCGTCCAGGGCGCCTTCCGCAAGTACCGGGTGTGTACCCCCTGCTCCTGGCACCTCAAAACCTCCTGGGGCCCCCCGGGGGCCCCCCCACCACTGCTGACCCCCCCAGTCTCCCTCACCACCCCCAGGGCCGGAGGCTGAAGGAGCAGCAGGAGCTGGCGGCCGCCGTCATCCAGCGCTGCTACCGCAAGTACAAGCAGGTACTGAGCTGTGGGGGGACCTGAAAACCACCGCAGACCCCTCCTCAGCAACTCACAGGCACCCCAGACCCCCCCTAACCCTCTCTATCTGCCCCACAAGCTGACCTGGATCGCTCTGAAGGTAACAGGGTCACCCTGGAGAGTATTGGTGGGGGCACCCATATTTTCGGAACTCTTTTGGGGGCTCTGGATGCCTGGGGTCCAGTGCACGTGGACATGGGGGTCCTTGCTGGGGGATGCTGGGACATCGGGGTAACATTGGGGTGCCGCCCTCTGTATCCGCCTTATTCTCCCAGTATGCCCTATTCCAGCAGGTGACACAGGGGTGCTGTGACACTGGGGTGACTTTGGGGTCCCTGTTTGAGGGTGCTGTGACACTGGTGTCCCACTGCCCTCCCCAGTTCGCGCTGTTCCAGCGGATGACGCAGGCCGCCATCCTGATCCAGAGCAAGTTCCGGAGCTACGCAGAGCAGAAGCGATTCCAGCGGCGCCGGCGTGCAGCCGTGCTCATCCAGCAGCGCTTCCGCAGCCTCCGCCAGCACCGGTGCGACCTGGGGCACTGAGGGACACTGGGGACATGGGGCACCGGGGACAGAGGGGTCCTCACTCTCCCCTCCGTTTTCCCCAGGAGCACCTTCCTCACCCTCAAGCAGGACCAGGCAGCTCGGAAGATCATGAGGTTCCTGCGGCGCTGCCGCCACCGGTATGGGGACGGGGGGAGTCCAGGGAAGTGGCACGGGAAGGGGACTGGGCAGGGGGAAATGGGGTCATTGTGAGGTGAAATGGGGACGTTGTGGGGTAACACAGATGTGGGTTGAGATGTTATGCAGCTAGGAGATGTCACACGGGGGTAGGTGGACACAGGTGACACCGTGGGGACAGACTCTCAACAGAGCTTGACCCCTCTTCCCGAATTTGTGTTCCCTCGCCCAGGATGGAGGAGCTGAAGCAGAACAAGGAGGTGGACAGTTTACAGACGCGGGGCCTGGCCTCGTGACCCCCCATGCGGGATCCAGGCTTGGGGGTCTCCCCTCCCTGTCCCTCCCAGGCGTTTTTGTATGTCTGGGCCTCCCTGGAGGGCTCGTGGGGAGGGGAAGAGGGGGAAGACCCACCCACGCCCCCTCTCCACTCGCTCCTGTATCCCGCCCCGCATGCCCCACTCCCCCCCTGCCCCGTTGTGGGCTCTTTGTACAAAGTTCCATTAAAAAACGAGGAAGCGGGAATAAAAGTCGCGATTCGTGTGTGTGTTTGTGTGGGGGGAGGTACAGTGCGGGGGTCATTGCGAGAGAAGGGACATCGTTCCGGGCGGGCGCAGCCCTCGTACGGAAAGAGCCCGGCGGAGTTTGAAGGACGCGCGCGCCCTTTGAAGGCGCAGCGAGTGGCTTTGTGGCCAGGCCACGCCCATTCCCGCTGCTCTTCTCCGGAGCGCCCCGCCCCTTTCCCCATAGGCCAGGCCCCCCTACGTCCCCGACGCCATGACGCATGACGCCGGGGGCGCGGCTTGCGCGTGGCGTCACGCATCGCTCCGTCGCAAGATGGCGGAGCTGGACCTGCTGGGCTCCATCCTGAGCTCCATGGAGCGGCCGCCCGCCGCCGGCGACGGCGAGACGCGGCGCCGGGCGCGGGGTCAGCGGGGCCGGGGAGGGCGCGGAGGCACGGCGGGGGGTCCCGATCGGGCGGGGCGGGGAGCGGCGCGTCCCGGCCCTTCGCCGTCACAACCTCCCCCATCCCCGGCGTCCGCCCTCACGAGAGGCCGCGCCCCCCGCGGGCTGCCGGCTCCGCCCTCAGCGCCCTGGCCTGGCGCTCGCTCTCCTGATTGACAGCGGGGGTCCCGTCTGGCCACGACCTCGCAGTGGCCACGCCCCTGACCTTTGCCCCGATTTGCACTTCTGGCCACGCCCCCGCCACTCCGAGGCCGCGCTGAAAGAAGCCCTCGGGATGGTGCTGGCCCCGCCCCCTCCGCCCCCCGGAGGTTTTGGGGGGTCCACGCCGTCCTGATCCTCCGTGTCTGCTCCAGAACAAGCCGCTCGCATGAAGAAGCTGCAGGAGCAAGAGAAGCGCCAGAAGGTCGAGTTCAGAAAGAGGGTGAGTGGGGGGACAGGCATCACTGGGAACTGCGGGCCCCTCCCCACGGGCACCCCCAAATTCCTGGCCCCCCCTGGACTCCCCATGTGTCCCCAGATGGAGCAAGAGGTGTCCCAGTTCATCCAGGCCACCGGGGAACCCCGGCGCAGGTTCCAGCCCATGAACAAGATTGAGAGGAGCATCCTGTGAGTGGGGCCCTGGGCACACTGGGAGGGCACTGAGGGAGTACTGGATGCACTGGGGGGACACTGTGAGGGCAGTGGCGGGACAGTGGGGACACTGGGGATACTGAGAGTGCTTGGAGGAGCAGTGGGGATACTGAGGGACGTGGGGATGGGAGGGCACTTGGGAGGATACTGGGAAACTCCAGGTACGATGGCGGCACTGTGGGGCAATACTGTGGATGCTGGGGTTGGACACTGGAGACACAGGGCCAGGACAGGAGCACCCCAGGATGGCAACTGCACCCTGGGGTAATTGGGCACCCTCATGGAGAGAGGAGGGACCCCACTGGGGAAAGCTGGGGAGTCCTAGTGCCAGTGGTTCCATGTTCCCCCAGGCACGACGTGGCAGAGGTGGCCGGGCTGACGTCCTTCTCCTTCGGTGATGACGAGGACAGTCGCTACGTAATGGTGTTCAAAAAGGTGGGGGATGGCAGGAGTCACTGCCTGGGGGACCAGGGGAGGTGAGTGGACACAGGGTGATGCCAGTGTCCCCAGGAGTTTGCGCCGTCGGACGAGGAGCTGGATGCATATCGGCGCGGGGAGGAGTGGGACCCAGCCCGGGCTGAGGAGCGGCGTCGCCTCCGGGTAGGCGGGGCTTAGTGGGCATGGGGTGAGATTTGGGTTAGGGTGATACTGGTTATGGTTTGATATGGGTGGGGCTCAAAAGGGTGTAGCGACATGGGTGCAGCATGCACTCATGCTGGGGGCAGGGTTTATATGGGTGTGGCATGGGCATGGGGGTTTAGTGGGTGTGGCCTGAGTAGATAGTGTGGACTGTGGGCAGGGCTTTTTACTGACACCCCACTGCCAGGAGCTGGCAGCACAGCAGGAGGAGGCGGAGCTTGAATGCGGCCCGGCCCCCCCAGGCCCCCCCAACGACTACAAAGACAAATATCGGCACTTGATCGGCTCCGATGCGGCCAAAGCCGCTGCCCGCACCATGGAGGCCAACAAGACATATGGCTGCGGTGAGTAGGGGGTCCTGAGAAGGTCCTGAGGGGTCTATGATGGTCCAGGAGGGTCCTGGGGGTCCAGGAAGCTTGGGGGTGTCCTGGATACCCGGGTCCCTTCCTGGGGGGAGTTTGGGCACCCAAATACTTGGGCACTCTGTGGTGGGCTGGGGATCCCTGAAGGGGTCACAGCCAACTGAATTGCGCCTGAGCCCCCTGTGCCCCCTCAGTGCCGGTGGCCAACAAGCGGGACACACGCTCCATTGAGGAGGCCATGAACGAGATCCGGGCCAAGAAGCGGCTGCGGCAGGCGGAGGACGAGGGTGGGGCTGGGGGGGGCCCTGGGGTGCCTTCTGTGTGATGGGAGGGTGGTGGTGGGGGTGTAACCCCCGGGGGTATTTAACTGTGGGAGGAGGGTGATGGTGACACACAGCGGGGGAGATAAAGCACCTCATCTCCTGGCCTGGTCCCTGTGTCTGTTTTGGGGTGGGGGCTGTGGTGAGGGGGGCACCCCCATATCCCAGGTCGTATGTATGTGTGTGTCCCATCCCCCAAACGATGCACCATTCGGGAAAGTCCTGGTACTCCACAGAGTTTATTAGGGGTGGGCAGAACCCCTCAGGGGGATCATATTTTCCCTCATGGCAGAACTCAGAGGCCACCACATCCATCTGATGTCCACCTTGTCCAGGTACGCAGCCTTCCCAGTGGCTGCTTTCAGAAGCTCCAGTGCTGGGGGGGCACCATGGGAGTTGGCCCTAAATCCCTGCTGAGTCCCCAAATCCCTCCTGAACTCCCACTCCAGTGGAGACAGACCTGGGGTGTCCAAATCCCTCCTGATCCCCCAAATCCCTCCAGAGACCACAGGGACCACATACATGGAAACCCTCAATGCTTACCTTTGGCAAAGGGGACCTGGGCATCCAGGCCCCAAGACCAGCCCCCCAAAATTGTCCTCCCCACAAACGCAGATGGACCCAGATGTCCAGGTGCCCCACCTCCGCCTCCTGCCCTTTCCCACTCCTCCCTCACTGCCCCATGACCTTTCTCCAGTTACCATGAATTCATGATGTGACCCCGAAACCCAACCACACAGGGGCTATAAATAGCTCCAAACCCCCAACCCATGGGTGGGAGGGCCCAGGCATTTCAGGGGGGAGGGTGGGACACCTGCGGGGGAGACCCAGATGTTGTGTGGGGGACCCAGGTGTTTTGGGTTCTCCCACCTTCATTGTTCTGCAGGATGCTGGGGGCAAAGCTGCCCTCGTCACCCACGCTGGTGGCATCTTTGCCATACTTGGCCTTGATGACAGCCTTGAGGCTGTGGTAGACCTCTGCGCCGATGCTCACAGCCTCACGGAATGTAGCCACGCCCACTGGCAGCGCCACAAACTGCATCTCCAGCTTGTGCTTCATGTGTGACCCCCCACTGATCGTGCTGAAGGCCTGGCCCTGGGGTCAAAAAACCAATGAACACCCCAAGACTTAACAACTCCTCCGTAAAGATTCAACAACCTGACCAAAGACTCAACCAGGTCTCCCAAAGTTCCAATTTTCCCCTGAAGATCCAATGAACTCCCAAAGATTTAACTCCTTCAAGACCCAACCAGGTCCCCACCAATACCTAACAACACCCTGAAGATTCAAAAAACCCCCCAAGAACCAATGACTAAGCAGCCACAAACAGAACCAGGTCCCTCCAAACTGAACCAACAGCCCCCAAACCCCATTTGACACCCCAGAAATCCTGGTGGGATTCCCCTAAGTCCTCAAATACCCACCAATCCCCCCCCAAGACCTCATCTCCAAATCTCCCCTGCTGCTCTCAGGTACCAGCAGGGGCAGGACAAGCTCGGTGTTGCCGGCCAGGTTGGCGATGTGGTGGTACAGCGGGATCCCCTTCTTAGCTGCCCCAGCCTTGCAAGTGGCCACTGACACCCCCAGGATGGCATTAGCACTGAATTTAGTTGCAGCATGGGAAGGAGGGGGTGAGTTTGGAGAGTCCCAAGTCCTGGGGGCAGGTGGGGGGGGATTGGCGGGCTCACATTTGCTCTTTGTGCCATTCATCTCAGTCATGACCTTGTCAATCTTTTGTTCCACCATGCTGAGTTTCTGGGGTATGGGGAGAGGGCCTACCTACACTCAAGTGCCCCCCCAATTCCTCCTGCCCCTCCCTCACACAGACCTTCTCCACCACAGGCACAGGGTTTTGTCGATGTGTTCTACAGCCTTCAGCACCCCTGGGGGACAGGGAGTGCAGAGGATGTGACTTCTAACCTCAGAGGTCACCCCACCCTGACACATGGGGGTTTGAGGATATGGGAAAGGTTGGAGGGGGGTTGTTTTGTCTTGGGGGGAGTGAGATGGGCCTTGCGGGGGACGGTTTAGGGGATACAGTTGGGTCTTAGGGGTCACTGGGTCATTGGGGAGGGTGTCCAGTTGATCTTGAGGGACCTATTTGAATCCTGGGAGCTCTTGAAGAACCCAAGTGGGTTTTGGGGTTGTTGTAGGATCTTGGCAGGTCCAGTTCGACCATTGTGAGGGTCATTGGAGGGGTTTTTGGCTCTTGGGGGGGGGACCCAGTCAGGTTTTTGGGGGACCTCGTTGGGGTCTGCAGGGTCTTGGGGGTCCCTGAATGTTTTTGGGGGTTACTGGCCATGCTCACTTCCCCCCCTTCCCAAGGTCCCACCTTTGCCCAGGTAGCGGCTCTTGTCCCCATCCCAGAGCTCCAGGGCCTCATGGATCCCTGTGGAGGCTCCACTAGGAACAGCTAGCTGCCTGGAACCGTCCTGGGGGAGGAGGGGACTCTCACCACTTGCCCTGGGACCCTCCATGTCCCCAGCATTCCTGATATATCCCACCCCAACCCTGAGCCTCCTTCAAGTCACCATACTGCCCCATGACCTCCCCCACCCCAACATTCCCCCCCACTCCTCCATACCCTTGGCTGTGAACAGATCCACTTGCACAGTGGGATTCCCACAGGAATCCAGGATCTCCCGAGCCACGATCTTCTGGATGGACATGGCTGTGGGGTAGTGGACCCAGGGGTCAAGTTCAAGGTCATGGGGGTCCCAGCCTGACCCTGTACCCCACAGACACCCCCCTCCCAACTCTCAGGGGGACAACCCCCATGTCCAAGTGTCCTTGAGCTGCTCCTATGCCTCCCCATCCCATAGGGGACCCTGAGTGAGCCCAGATCCCCCTCCCCAACACCTAGAACACTCAAAGGGGTCCAGGGGGGTCTGGGCCTCTCTCACCTGGTGCTGCGTCTGCCTGGGACCTTACCCACCGCACCACAGGGGTCCTCCGGGATTATTTATTCCCTTCCCTTCGCCCCTCCTCCCTGGAGGGACTGCGGTCAAATTCAGCCCCCGATGGGGGACCCGGGGGGGGCTGGTGGCACTTGATGATGGTCCTTGGGAGTTTTTAGTCCCCCTCAAAGGCCACGGTAAAACGACCCCCACCCAGGGGGGCTGGACCGCCGCCTGAAGGCCCTGGGGGGAACAGCACCAGCCAGAAGGGACGGGGTGAACTGGGGGAGGGACAGGATTTCGGGCCTGCAGAAGGTCCTCTGGGGGGGGAAATCAGCCCCTAAGGACTCCTAGGGATGGGGGGGGGGAACTCAGCCCCATGGGCCCCAAAGCATGTGGGAGGGGCAGTGGCTTTGACCACTTCCCGGGGAAGTTCTCGCCGGTAGGGGGGTGGGGAGGGTTGTGCTTTTTATTGGGGGTGGGGAAGGGGCACCCTCACGAGTCCTCGACCCCCCCAACCCGGTTCCGGGGGTCGTGGCACCCTCGGCCGCTTCAGGGGGAGACGATCCCGAACACCTCGGTCCCCCCTTCCCCCTCCTCAACTGGCGGGCCCCTCCCCCACCTCGGGGCAGGAAGTGAAACCGCTGCCCCTCCCCCCTCCCCCCGGAAAGTCCCGCCCGGGTCTGAGTCAAACCGAGACCCAGTGGGGGAGGGGCGGGGGTCCTGCACCCCCAGACACACAGTGAACACTCTTCCCCCCCCCCCCAGGACCCCCGTTCGGGGGTGCACGTAGGGCCCAGCGCGGGGGGATGTGTCGGGATAAGGGCATGTATCAGAATAACCGGGATTCACAATATAGGGGGGATGACGCGCAGTAACAGAGGTTTGGTTATCAGTCTGGGGGGGCCACGATAACCGTGAGGGTGTCGCGATAACGGGGGGGAATCGGAATAACAGGGGAGAGAGGGCACAATAAGGGATGGGGGTCGAGGTAATGGGGAGGGTCGGAATTATGGAAGCGAGTGTCGAGATACTGAATGATGTTGGAATAACGGGTGGTGATGGGTCGTGATAATCGCGGGATCCATAATACGAAGGGTTTGGATTAAGGTGGGGAGTGGTCGCGATATGGGAATGGTTCACAATAAACGGTATTGGAATGACCGCGATAACGGTGGGGGCTGGAACAACGCGGAGGATCGCAATAGGGGGAAGATGTCGCGATAATGGTCAGAATATCACCCTCCAACCCCCCCCATCGCCGAGCGCTCCCCGCGGCGCGCCCGGCCATGGGCGTTCCCGCCAAAGCCCCCGCCCCCTTTAGTCCCCGCCCCTTCCCCGCCCCCTGCCGTCCCCTATGAAAACCGCCGCGCGGCGACGCCGCTGCTTCTCCGCTGCTGCCGCGCCTCGCTCGCATTGCGCAGGCGCCGGACGCAAACCCCGCCCCTTTCCCGGCGCAACCCCGCCCCCCGCGGCAGGCCACGCCCCCGCGCCCCGCCCGCCCGCCCGCCGCCGCCATGAGCGGGTGGGCGCCCTACGTGGAGACGCTGCTGGCGGACGGCACCTGCCAGGATGCCGCAATCGTCGGCTATCGCGACACCCCCGCCGTCTGGGCCGCCGCCCCCGGCAAGACCTTCGCCAATATCACGGTGAGAGGCCGGGACCGGCGGGGCTGGGGGGGGCAGCGCGCTGAGGCGTTTCCCGCCCAAGCGCGCGGAGGGCGGGGGGACCCAGTGGCCTCCGAGGGGCGGGGCTGACCCCCCCACTAGTCCCGCGACGGGCTCCGGGAAGGACAAAAAAGGGAGAAAAACGCGAAAGCGCCAGCGTGGAGCGCGGGGGGGCCCGGGCGCTGCCCATGCCCAGGGACCCGGAGCCGGGGGGAACCGGTGCTGGGGGGGCCCTGACGGCGCGGGGGGGGGGGGGGTGCGGCGGCCCGGCGGTGAGGTAGTCCCGGCCTTAAATCCGCTTCGAGCGTTTTGTGGGGTCGCAGGCGGCCGGGTGAGGGGGGATGGGCGCACACCACGTGGTTCTACGATCTCCCTCCTCGCTTCTCATCTATTTTATTGTGGTCCCCTAAGGGCATCGGGGGGGGGGTCTCGTGGGGGGATTGGGGTGGTGGAGGAACCCCTCCCCACTTAAAAACCCTCGAAAAATGCGCGGAATGCGGCCACTTCCCGGTGGAGGAGGGGAGGCCGGGGCTTCCTGTGGGGGAGGGGCGGCGCGCGCGCACCCCCCTCCCCCCTTCCCCCCACGGAAGTGGGGGGGAGGGTAGAAGTTTGGGGAGGCCCATGGTGGGAAAGGGGGCCTACAGGAGCCCTCGTTCCCGTCTGGGGTCACGGGGGAGTTATGGGGGTTCCCCGGGGTTCATGGGTCACAGATTGGGCGTCACGGGGGGAATATATGGGTGCCCGGACTTGAGGTCCCGGTGGGGTTCTCAGGGTTAAATGTGGGGGCGCCTGGGATGTTTGTTTGAGGGATCTCTTGTGGAGTTCCTGGGGGGGTGCTTTTGGGGTTCGTGACTTGTTGTCCCCCGTGGCAGCTTGTAGAAGTGTTGCCCCTGGCGGGTCCCTAGTTCGGGGGGTCTAGAGAGGGAGGGTGTCCCTGGGTTCCCGGGTCTCCTGTGGGGGTCTCTTGGTGATCAGGGGTCACACGTTGGTTCTCTGGTGGGAGTCATGAGGGTCCCGGGACACCTGGGTCCCTTTTATGGTCATGGAGTGGGAGTTATGAAGAGTCCGTGTTTGCCGAGTACCTTACAGGGGAGCGCCTTACAGGGGCCCTGCCAGGGCGTTTGGCATCTCCGTTTGGTTTTGGTGGTCCCTGGGTGGGCTGTTGTGGTCCCCTTGACCTGTCCCCACCCCTGTCCAGCCCGCAAGAGTAGTGAGCCTTGAGCAGGGAGGGTTATGGCAGTCCCCAGACAGCTGTGTCCCTTCTGGGGTCACGGGTGGGTTTTGGGGCCTGGGGTCTGTTCTTGGGGTGCCCCCTGACCCTTGTACCAACAGCCAGCGGAGGTGGCGGCACTGGTCGGCCCCGAGCGGGGGCCACTGCTGGTGCAGGGGCTGACGCTGGGGGGGCTGCGCTGCTCCGTCATCCGGGACTCGCTGCTGGTGGAGGGGGAGCACAGCATGGACCTGCGCACCAAGGGGGCTGCTGGAGCGCCCACCTTCAACATAACGGCCGCCATCACCAACAAGAGTGAGGGATGCCCTGGAACTATCCCCCTGTCAGCCCCACCCACACCCCGTACCAACCCCCACCACTCTGCTTAGCACCTCCTGCCATCCCCTCCCTTGTGACCCCCCCTACCTTCAAAATCACCAAAAAGAGGAACCTCCCCCTGGAACCACCCTGTATCAGCACCCCCACCAGCCCCGGGTCACCCTGTATCACCTCCTGTCCAGTCCTTGTCAACCCCCGTGACTCCAAACCTCTGCACGTGCCCCCCACGTATCTCATAGCATCACAGTGTCACCCCAAGCACTTGTCACTTCCCAGGTGCCCCGCTACCTGCCCCAGCATCACCCCGTGTCCTCTCCCCTACACAGCTCCACCTGGCCACGTCACCTGCGGCCCTGTCACCCCTGACCTGCTTCCCATTATTTTCCCCTCTCCCCCTTGCCCCATGTTCTTTCACATTGCCCCTTGCTAATTCCCAGGGTTCCTTCATCCCACCTGTTTCTTCCTGCCCCTCTATTCACTTGATTCCCCTGTCTGTCTGGGGGGTGGTGGGGATTTTGGGGGCTTCGAGATGACCTGACACCCACCCACCCCAACTTTACACCCCTATCATTGCAGCCATCGTGCTGGCCATGGGCAAGGAGGGTGTCCACGGTGGCTGCGTCAACAAGAAATGTTACGAGATGGCCAATCACCTGCGGCGCAGCCAGTACTGAGGGGGCTGTGGGGGACCCCCGGACCCCCAGGGACCAGCAGGAGCCGCCAGGGACCAGCAGGACCCCGTCCCCCACCCCCCTGTCACCCTCCCAGTCCCCGCTGCCGGCAGCAATAAAGTGCCCTTGTGGGGAATCACTGTGGGTGAGGGATTTCAGGGATCTGGGGGCTATGGGGAGAACCTCGATGTGTGGCTGGGGCCATGGGGTGCGGCTCTGCCCTCCCAGGGTGGAGGAGGCCTTCCCCGGACACCCGGGTCCAAGGGTGCTGCCGCACCCCAGGGGGACAAAGTCCGCAATGGGGTGGGGGTGACGCCTCGATACTTGCCCCACGATGCCCCCACACCCTCCCACAATCTCAAGAGGCAAAACTGGGGAGGGCAGAGGCTTTATTGGGGAGGCTGCACTTGTGGCAGGGGCAGCACCAGCAGCAGGGGGGAAGTCAGCTGAGGATCCAAGCAGCTGCTGAGGGTGGCAGTAGGATGGAACAAGGGAGCTGGGGGATATTTGGGGGGAACTGAAGGGGCTGTGGGGAACTGGGGAGAAGGAACTCTAGATGTTCTAGCAAGTTCTGAGGCAGGGCCCCAGGTATTCAGGGGGGTGGTGTGGTGCAGAGGTGCGGATGTGGGTGGGCGGGGTGGGTCAGAGGGAGATGAGGGCGCTAATGTGGGATGAAAGAGGTGGTGTAGGGCAGAGATGGGGATGTGGGGAGGTGATGTGGGGTAGAGGGGCAGATGTGGGGCAGGACTAGGCATCCGGGTGGGCGGAAGCAGCTCCAGTGCCGTCGAGGCCTTATAAGGGCAATGTGGCGGCTCTGGCGCTTCCTGTTCTTTCCCCCCCCCCCCCCGCGCCCTCCCCCGGCTGACTCACGGATGGGGGGGAAGGGCCCGCAGTTGCCCCACGGCAGGAATTGGGGTGTCAGGGGTTGGGCCGTGGGGTGGATGGAGTGTCATTTCCCCCCATCCGCCCCCCCGCAGCATGGAGGGACCCAGGTGTTGGGGCCCCCTACGTACCTTTGCCTCCCCCATGAGGCGACCCCATTGGCCGTGAGGTTGGGGCACATCATCACCCCATTACTGGGACAGTGTCATTGGGCCCCTCCTGCCCCGTCTCCAGGCGACCCTGTCACGTGTAGGACGGTGTCATCTGTGTTATCCCTGGTGTTGTGTACTCTCTGGTGTCCCCAACAACCCCCAACACCTCAGGCTGGGGTTGGAGAGGAGGGACAGGATTTGGAGGGGAACGGAGGTGCTGGGGAGGAGGGGGGATGCAGTACCTCACCAGTGACTCCCAGTCAGAACCAGTAGTAGGGGTCAGTGGGAAGTGCCAGTATGGGTAGGGGGGGTCCGAGTGACCCGGCTGCTGACTGATGCACCCAAGACTGCCAGCAGTGCCCCCAAGTGCACCCGAAGTGACTCCCAGTGACCTCCAACGCTCCCCAGTGCACCCAAAGTGCTTCCCAGTGCCCGTCTGTACACCCAAGGTGCCTCCCAGTGGCCCGCAGTGCACCAAAAGCGCCTGCTAGGTGCACTCAAAGTGCCTCCCAGTGACCGCCCAGTGTGTCCAGAGAGCCTGCCAACGATGCTCAGTGTACCGAGTGTTTCTCAGCATATCCACAGAGCCTTCCAATACCTGACAGCGCCCTCCAGCGTCTCAAATGCTTTCCAGTATCTCCCAGTCCGTCCCAGTACTCCCCGGCACTCACCGCTTAGAACAGGACAGGGCAGGCATCACCCCACGGTGCTGAGCAGCGGCGGGACCGAGTGCGGGGGGTCCCGGTTGCCGACCCCTCCCGACGCCGGCGGCTTTCCTTCAGCCCCCCAAGATGGCGGAATCTCGCGAGAGAGGGGCGGGGCTCCCAAGCGCCAGCCTCGGCCCCCACCAATCCCCTTGGTTACTGAACAATTTCCCTTCCCGCCTAAATACCCTCCACCAATGAGAGGCGTGAGGAGGGAACACGCCCCCGGGTGCGCTGCCACGCCTCTTACTCTTAGAGGCGGTGCTTCCCCGGAAAGCCACACCCCCCGCGACTTCCCCGCCTCGGCGCCGCGCAGGCGCCCCGCGCAGGCGCACTGGCGCCGCGCCCCCCCCGAGTCACCTTGGGGCGCCGCCGGTGCCAGACCCCGCGCGCGCCCCCCCCGCGCCCCCAGTACCAGGGTCCGGCCGCGATGGCAGCGGCACCAGCGGCCGAGAGGCCCAAGACCTCCCCGAAGTCCGTGAAGTTTCTCTTCGGCGGCCTGGCCGGGTGAGAGCCCCCCCCTCCCGCCAAACTGAGACAACCCTTCCCCCGCCAAACCGAGATCCCCCTGCCCAGACCCTTCAGATCGCTCCTAAACCCCCTTCAGCCCCCGAAACCAACCCCGATGCCCCTCAAAACCCCTCAACTCCCCCAAAACCCTTTTAACTCCTCCCCATCCCCACCATTGCCCCAACAGCCCCCCCCAAAAATCACTTCTGAGTCCCTCTAATGCTCCCCAAGCCCCCTTCAGACCTCCCCACCCCTCTAATGCCTTCCATAATCAATTCAAACACACTGAGCCCTTTCAAACCTCTCGAAATCCCATCCAGCTATCCCCAAACCCTCCCCGTGCCCCTCCACAGATCCCCAAAACTCCTTCAGATTCCCTCCCCACCTCAGGTTTCCTCTGAGAGGGTTGTGGGTGCATCTGGGGGGCATTGGAGAGGGGTGTGAGTGTTTTGGGGGTCCCCGTGACCCTTCGTGATCCCTTTTCCTTCAGAATGGGGGCCACAGTTTTCGTCCAGCCTCTGGACCTTGTGAAGAACAGGATGCAGCTGAGTGGGGCTGGGGCCAAGGGCCGCGAGTACCGGACATCTCTGCACGCCTTGGGGTCCATCCTGCGCCACGAAGGGCTGAGGGGCATCTACACGGGGTATGGTCCCCCCAAACCCTCCCTGCAAGCACCCTGAACCTCCAAACCCCTGGTACAACTCTTGAACTCCCAAACCTGCTGGGACCCCCCCAAACCCCACATCCCTGCACACCCTGGGGTCCATCCCATGCTGCAAGGGGTAGTGGGTCATGTAGATGAGATACAGTGGCCCCCAAAAGCTCCTCAAAACCCCAAGCACTGGCAAGCCTTGAACTCTTTCCTGACTCCCCCAATTTTGGGACCCCCCCTTATTCTCCATGTCTCTCCAGGCTGTCGGCAGGGCTTCTACGCCAGGCCACCTACACCACCACACGCCTGGGCATCTACAGTGTCCTCCTGGAGCGTTTTGGGGGAGCCGATGGGACCCCCCCTCCGTTCTTGGCCAAGGCAGCCATGGGCATGACAGCAGGGGCTGCAGGGGCCTTTGTGGGGACCCCGGCCGAGGTGGCCCTCATCCGCATGACAGCTGATGGCAGGTGAGTTCCCGATCCTCCAGGAAATACCTGCGTCCCCCTCCCTCACCCAACTCAACTTTTTTTACCAAAATCTTCTTTTTTTTGCCCCAAATCCCAGGCTGCCCCCTGGCGAGCGCCGCGGGTATCGCAATGTATTCGACGCTCTTGTGAGGATGGCGAGGGAGGAGGGGGTGCTCACGCTGTGGAGGGTAGGTGGGGGCTGCGGGACCCCAAGGTCCATCCATGATGCCCCTGTTGCCTCCCCAGGGGTGCAGGAGGGGGTCTTCATGCTCTTGGGGGGGAAGCTTGGATTTCCTCAACTCCCATCACCCACCCCAGAGCTGCGTCCTCAGTGTGGTGAGGGAGGAGAATGTGGTCTGGGGGAGAATGTGGGGTGTTTGGGGGTGCACAGGTCTTAACCAATCCCCCCGTTTTACCCCAGGGCTGCATCCCCACCATGGCCCGTGCTGTGGTGGTCAACGCTGCCCAGCTTGCCTCCTACTCCCAATCCAAGCAATTCCTGCTTGACTCTGGTGAGTTTGGGGGGCCGGCTACTGGGAAATGCCAAATCCTGGCACGTTCCCCCCCCCCCCCCCCGTTCCCCTTTGATGTTTTGGGGTGCCCCCAGGGCATTTTCGTGATGACATCCTGTGCCACTTCTGCGCCAGTATGATCAGCGGGCTGGTGACCACGGCTGCTTCCATGCCTGTTGACATTGTCAAGACCCGGTGGGTTCATTTTGGGGGACTCCACTGCCCCTAAGATAATCACAGATGTGATTATCCAACCCACATCATCACCCAAAAACCCATGTTTTCACCCGTAAATTTTCCCAAACAGGATCCAGAACATGCGGACAATAGATGGGAAACCCGAGTACCGCAATGGGCTGGTGAGTGAGTGGGGTTAGGGAGGACAACATGATTTAAGGGGGTTGCTCCTCTGTCATTTTGAGAGGAGTTCCCTTTCAGCTGGGGGGTTTCACACCAATTCGTGGGTGTTCCCTGTCACTGGAGGCGGGGCAGGAATTTACCTAATTTTGAGATCTCCACATTTTTGGAGAGATCCCCTGTCATTTTTGGAAGGTTTCTGATAGTTTTTGGGGCATTTTTCATCATTTTGATGTTGGACATGTTATTTCAGCAGGGTGTCACATCTTTTTGTGAGGGCATCCATGT
Organism: Lichenostomus cassidix; assembly: GCF_008360975.1. Classification (NCBI taxonomy): domain Eukaryota; kingdom Metazoa; phylum Chordata; class Aves; order Passeriformes; family Meliphagidae; genus Lichenostomus; species Lichenostomus cassidix. Next base: position 2,543,683 of record NW_028147431.1, read on the forward strand.
AATTTTTTTGGAAGGTTTTTTTATAATGTTGTGGTCCCCTGTCCTGACATATTGCCCCCCTGCAGGACGTTTTGCTGAAGGTGGTGCGGTATGAGGGGTTCTTCAGCCTCTGGAAGGGCTTTACCCCCTACTATGCCCGCCTTGGCCCCCACACCGTGCTCACCTTTATCTTCCTCGAGCAGATGAACAAGTGGTACCAGCGGCTCTTCCTCAGCGCCTGACACCCCCTCCCTGGGGGCAAGGGGGGAATCTGCCCCCATCCCATGGGTTCTATAGGGGCACCTGACCCCCCATGAAGGGGCCTTGGGTAGGTCTGACCTCTCCTTCAGGTGGTGTGTGGGTGTCTGACCCCCCTCACCTCAGCAGGGGCTGGGGGGGAGGTGGCTCTGTAGGAGTGCCTGACCACCCCCATCAAGGCTATGAATTGGCCCTGGTGCCCTATGGAGTACATGACCCACTCTTTGGGGCAGTAGGGATCCCTGGGGCCTTATGGAGGGGCCCTGGGCCCAATAGGGGCGCTTGATCCCTGCCATGGGGGCAACAGGGGATGCCTTGTCCCTATGGGGCAGCCCTACAGAGAGTGTAGGGTGTCCTCCCCCTGTGCCCCTTTGTGCCCCTTCGGGGGGTTTGCTACCAGCCAACATCAAGGTTACAGTGTGGGGCAGGAGCCCCCCCAAATTCCCCCTTCCCCCAGCACCCTACACGCTATGCTTTGTTAATGAATCATGGATCATGATCATGTAATTAAAGCAAAACCTACAGACACTGTGGGATGCTTTATCTCTGTCACACTGGGGGTGGTGGTCTGTGTCTGTCACAGTGTGGCTGTGGGCTTGCCCCCACCAGGGGTGACAGGAAAGGACTCCAAATCCAGAGCCCCATAGCATCCAGCAGAGGCAGCGGAGCCATTTATTGTCTCCCCCACCAAATTTGGGGATCTTGGGAGTCTTTCCCTCAGACAGGGGGTCCACCGTCACCCCAGGGCAGATCAGAGCCGGCCAAGACTGTCCGTTCCACACCCTCCTCAGTGATGGCCGCCAGCCTGATGACCCCCCCGCTGGATCCGTCCCGCACCATTGCCAGGGCCAGTGCTGTGGGGACACACGTCAGGGACCCCCAAACCCGTTCACATTCCCAAATCCCCTCCCAGGACACTCCAAAACCCTTCATTGCTGCTCAACTGTACTATGCCCCCAAATCCTCTCCCACAACACCCCTAAACCCTTTCATGTTCCCCAGATCCCCTCTCAGAACCCATCCAAACTCCTGTGTTTCCCAAATCCTCTTGCAGGACCGCCCAAAACCCTTCCACGTTCCCACATTCCCTCCCAAGACCTCCAACCCTTCCACGTTCCCCCAGTCTACTCCCAGGACATCCCCAAAACCCTCAATGCCAGCCAAACTCCTCTGTGCCCCCCAGATCCCCTCCCAGGGCCCCAAGCTCCCTCTCAGGACCCTTCCCATTGCCTCCAAATTCTGCGATATCCCCCAAACCCACCACGGGCGACGAATTCCTGGCACTGGGAGCGGCTCATCCCAGGCTGGAACGTGGCATCCAGGAAGCCATAGATGTAGGAGCTGCCCGAGCCCCCCACAGCAAAGGGTTGGCGCAGGAGGAGACCTCCCAGTGGCACCACATACACCTGGGGGGCACAGGGGGGGCTGTAGGGTGCTGCAGAGCAGAGGAGGTGGGGCGGAAAGAGGGGACTCTGGGGGAGAGATAGGTGTGTAGCAGTGCTGCTGTGTGGCAGTTAAGGGGATACCAGGAAGCAAAAGGAGACAGAGGGCAGAGTGCGCCACTCCCAGACGGAACAGGGGACACTCAGGCAGAAAAAGGGACGTTCTGGATCAGAATATGGGACACGGCAGGGCAGAAGAAAGGGGCATACTGGGGCAGAAGAGGGGACAGTCTAGGGCAGAAAAGGAGTATGCTCCAGGTCAGAAAAAGGGGACACTGGGACTGAAGGGTTCCTACCTGTCCCCCTCGCCGCTGGTCCCACCCAGCAACAATGATGCCAGCGCTGAGCTCCTCACGGTACCGGTAGCAGCTCTGCTGGAAGAGGCGGGCAGCCGTGCGCACCCGCGGCGGCTCCTCCAGCTCCACGCTGTGGGGCAAGGCCAGGTGTGGGGCAGGGATTCGACTCCACAGCCCACCTCGCCCTGCCCCGTGCCTACGGGGGGTACCTGTGGAAGGCCAGCTGATAGGCCACAGCGTCGGCCACTGCCTGCGTGTCAGCTGCCGAGCCGGAGCGGCAGCAGAAGATTCGGTCGTGGACAGGGGTCAGTTTGTCTGTCACCCGGTTGGCCACATAGGACCTGTGGGACACCACGGAAACGGCACAGTGACAGCAGAATTATGTTACAGTGACAACCCACCGAGGTGATGCCACAAGAGTAGCAACGAGCTAGAGGTGCCCAGAAAGCCCTGGAAAGCAGGTGTTGATCTCAGTAAGATGCCAGAACTTCTCTGGGCACAAAGTGAGTGCCAGGTTTTGCTGGCCTGGGACTTAGAAATGTGGGATTTGCTGTGCTAATAAACAAAAGAAAAAAAAAAATGGAGCAAGTCCCAGAAAGCCAGGGATAATCCCTGGGGAATGCTTGGAATTGGGTTTTACAGTAACACCAGAATGGAATCAACAAAAATATTTCAGGTTTTCTTTCTTCAAAGATCTGAGGCAATGGAAAGATTTTTTTCTTTCTTAACAGAGCCAAAATTATAGTAAAAGCAGTGTGTGTAGTGTATCATATTTTACAGATGAATCAAGCACTACATGACATAGAAGGATTCAGGAAATACTTTGGATTGGGTGATTTAAACATAGAATTTAAATGGAATTTTTACCACCACGTTAGGGAATGGTTCTGTGTGACTTGGGAACTCCCCCTTGAAAGAGGAAAAAGGATTTTGCCTAGAAAAATGTATCCATGGAGAGAAATCCACAGATCAGGACCAAGAGCACAAGCTTTAACCTGAGAATGTTTTTGCAAGACTTATTCCACGTAAATAAAAGATTCTTGGATGATTATGGCGATGGAAAAATGCCTGTCAGGTATGACACTGATACCTGGGGACACCTGGGACCCTATCCACAGCTTTGGGGGTGGCTTCTCAGTGACCTCGTGGTGACATCGTGACGGGAGTGACAACCCCATTAAAGAGTCCCAGCTGCCCCCCGAGGTCGCTGATGACGTCACGGCTCTTGGCACTCACCCGGTGGTGGTTCGGGAGTCAGCCCCTATGATGACGCCTCCATCGAACTCCACGGCCATGATGGTGGTCTGGGGGGAGAGGAGGGAGGGGCTGCGCTGAGAGTCCGTACCCTATAGCAGCCCCTGCCCCAGTGAAACCACTCCGTGCCCCACAGAAACCCCCTTTCCACAGCAGCGCTTGCCCCACAGAAACCCTCGCCCCACAGAACCGTCTGCGCCACAGCAGCTGCCCACTCTCCTCACAGAAACCCCCCCGTGGCCCACAGCACCACTCTCCGGGAGGTCCCTCTGATCCATATTCCCCTTCCAGCACCCTTTAGGGAACTCTGTGCTCCCCCACTCCCTGCCCCCAGCCCTTTCTGCCCCATACCCAGCCCTAAGCTCCCCTTCAACCCCACACTGGCCTCAGACCCTCTGGCCCACAGCCCGCTTCTTCCGCCCCATGGCGGGTTCTCCTGGTCCATTACACCCCCACCGTCCGTAAACCCATCGCGAGCGTGCAGCCCTCCAAGTGGGTCCTTCCAAGTGGGTTCCCCTGCCGCCCCTCGGCCCACTCACGCCGGTGCTGACGGGCTCCGCCGTCCAGTCCCGATGCGGCCCGGTGGGGCCTGACCCGGCCCGCGGCTCCCACACCGTCACCGCCGCCATCTTCCCCCGCACTTTACGGCAGCGTGATCACCACGGCGGGGCCGGTGCAATGCTTTACGGGAGCGTGGCAGGAGCGGCAGGGCGGTAGGCAGCTGTGCTTCACGGCAGTGTGGCGCCCGCTGTGGTGATCGTGCTTTTCCATGGAAATAAAATCCTTACGGTTCTCCCAAGCCCAGGAATCCCTACGGCAGCCCCTTCAGCGCAGCCCACCCCGTGCAGTGAACTTAACGTGGTCAAAATCTTTACTTTGAGAAAGTAGGCCGTGCACGTGTTATACAGTGTACATACGGGTAATAAGTATGTGCAGGTATAAGGCTAAACACTTTATTTAGCATCCAGTATTTAATAAAATATTTGGAGAAACGCGTATCAGTTTTTGCATCAGCATAGCCCAATTTGTAACGTAAGAAGCGGTAGCACCAACATCCAGAGCCAGAAGTTTTTAAGAGTGGAAAGCGATGTTCTGTATTGAAATGGGTACAGACTGTATGTGCCAATTTTTGTATGTATTCAGCCAGATTTTCAAATGATGGGAGATGTTGTCTAAGGGAGAGTATTTTGTGAAGTTTTTTTCTGCTATTTATAGCCATACCTGTAAGTTCGTGCAGCTACGGACCGTCATCTTGCGGCCGGATTCTACGTCACGGCGACCAGGACGGAGAAGTAGCACTTCAGAAGTGCTTTCTGAGCACTGATAATTTCAGGCCTTTAAAGCTGCACTGAAAAAGAGCAGATATCAGATGGGAAGAGCAAGTAGCAAAAGAGTAAAAAAGAACATTGTGAGCAAGGGAAGTTCTGCAAGTTTTGAGTTGTCCATGTACGATTTTGATCTTCCATCAGGTAAGAAAAGTATCAGGATGTAAGGAATGTATGGAATGAAACAGCAATAAAATAGAGGGGATGAGAGCAGAAATCCCGTGTTAAATATTAGGAGGTTCCCATTTGGGTTTTTTCATCATTGTTCATGAATTTTTTGTGGTTTGATTTAGGCATCTTTATGATTTAGGCATCTGAGAGTCTTTGAAGATGGTGAATGAGTACTCACATGAGTTGTCAAAGAGACCAGGGTCCTTCTGTCATGGGGTGTTCCATTGGCAGCAGTTGCTGTGACACATTCTTCTCGTGTGGCCTGCTTCTGCAAAGCAGAAAGAAACACAGAAAAGAAACAGAGTTATGTTTCTTATAATTTCAAAATAGTAAAAAGGAATTATGCTTGTCCCTCTCATAGCCATAATGAAAGCAGTGCTGTAGAACAACATGGAGAAATCAAAGAGCAAACCAAATTTGTGGGTGAAAGGATGTTGCAACCTTAAGAGAAGCACAGGAAAGTGGTTTAAGGCAGAGAGATAATTATACAGCAGAAAGAAGAGGAGGAGGAGGAGCAGGAGGGTGGCAAAACAGGCTGAAAGTATAGATATTAATGTAATCTATTTTTAAGCAAATAAGAGCACAAAAGTGAAATAAAACCTTAAAAACACCTTCCTTCTGCCCCTCTGTTGTACGTACTGCAGCAGCACAGGGCAGCAGGGAGCGGGGACTACTGTAACCTGTTGTTTCTCCCACGGGAGATGGTCGTTTGCAAAGTTGGCCAATGTGAGTGCATCTCCTGAGCAACAGATGTGTGCCAAGCGGTGCAGCGTGGGTCATTCTTGCACAGGGTGCAGTTCTTCAAGGACAGGCTCCTTCAGTGTGTGGTTGTATACGGGCTTGAGGTGGATCTGTCCATCCCCGTGAACCTGCCCAGGCCGCAGGGGCACAGTCGCTTCACTACTGCGGTCACCACGGGCCTCAGAGGAATCTCAGCTCTGGTTCCTGGAGTGCCCGCTCCCCGCTTTCCTTCTCCAGTGACCTCGGTGCCTGGCTGCAGAGTTGTTTGTGTCACCTATTTCCAGCTAGTTGTTTTCTGGTTTAAATTAGAAATGTGCAATGAATTGTTTTGTTTCTTTTGAGATATGGTATCACAGAAGTGTTAGCACCATTTGTAAGTGCCCCGGCCTTGCCCAGCAGCACAGGTGTCTTTGGAGCCAGCAGTGACCGGCTTTGCCAGACACGGTGGAAGCTTGTAGAAAGTTGTTGCAGAAGCCCCTCTTGTAGCCTCATCCCCCCCTGCCCCCTTGCAACAGTACCCAAGCTTGTCCATGCAAGCCCAACACAGACAGATACAGGACTGTGACATGCAAATATAAGTGTTGTATATATAAATGAATCAATAAAGGCCTATTAAATGTAGCAAGTAATTACATAGATGAAGCAATGAAAAGAAAAAAAAAGCAAAGAGATTGATTAGCTCTTAGCAACAAATTTTAAGCATATATTACATGTAATGTAGGCAGAGGTTTCATATAAGTAGATAGCTAGTGTCAAAATGGAGAAGTCTAATGTGCTTTTGAATTGTCAAAAGTCACAGGTGTGAACATTGTAAATATGTGTTCTGTGTGTTAACAGAAGTTAGATGAGTGCCAATCGATGTGTAAGTAAGTATGAAGAGACCTTTTCTATAATAAGTGCAAATGGACATGGTATAAAAAGATTAGTGTAAATCCGTAGAAATGTAGCGGGGGCATAAGAAAATAGGTTTTGGTAAAGGTTTTGTTTTATCTTATGTAGGGGAAAGTAATTAATGAAGTTTTTCTATTATTTGTATCCATACCTGGAACTTTGTACGGTATAGAATGGTATTTTCCAGGTGCATTCTGTGACACGACAAGCAAGAGGGAGAAGCAGCACTTCAGGATTCGTTCCCCCGTACTGATAATTGCAGTCCTTCCAATGTGCATTAAAACGAAGAGATATGAGAAGGTAAGAGCAGGAAGAAAAAGAGAAAAAAAAAAACCATCCTGAGGTAGGGAACTCCTGCAATTTTTCTGTTGTCCATTTCTTGTTTCTTAGGGAAGGACACATATCCAGGTGGCCGCAGTGTGTCACAGGAGAAGTAGTGGCCTTTTTGAGTTTCAGCAATAAATAATTTTTCACGTGTTGTATGTGAAGTAGCTGAAGCATGTTACATAATTACAAAATCACAGGCTAAAACCACCTTTTTTTTAGATCTTGAAAACATTTTCTGTCTTGCAGCAAAGCTGTTTACTACCTTTATGGCTGGCCATTTATTCCCAAGCCACAGTATAGTACCCAGTGCCTTACGAATGCTGCTACCCAAGTGAAGGAGATGACTTAAGTATCTAGTAAGAAGAAAGTATACCAGAAAAAAGAGAATTGAAAGAAGCAGCCACTGTTGATATGGACCATCGTGGCGCTGCAGCCATCACGTCAGTCACAGACAGGCCTGTAAGAGTTTTCTGTAAACAGCGAGAATGAAGCTCAGAAGTGCTGTGGAAGCAGGTGGTTTGACTTGCTAAAGAATAGAAAGATACGTTATGAATTGACATACTTACCCTCGCTCTCTCCACCATTCGGGTATTTCCGGTAGCACCTGCAGAAGCCGACTTGCGCTGTCCCTTTTCACTGTAACCTACTTATTAATCTCCCCGTTATTAGCGCCCTACAACAGAGCTCCTGGGAGAGGCGGGGCTAAGGCACGAGATGTTGCGGGCGCTGAGGCAGAAAGACGGGCGGGATCCACAACCTACAGCGCTGCCTTCGCGGCACCTTCGGAAGCGCCACAAACCTTTTGTCACATAATAACGTCTGATATTGCGACAAATATACATAGCAGTTAAGCAACCGCTCTCTCCTTGTGCTTTTTCACTACCGTAATGTCCCCGTGCGGGGTGCGCCGTTCCCGGAGGCACCGCATTGCCGGGAAGATGCACCGGGCGTGAGAGCGAGCTCCGGGATGACAGCGAGCCCCTGCCAGGAACTCGCGGGAGGAATACCCACAGACTTGTGATGTTTAGTGTTTCCGAATGCATTTAGTCTGTGTTTGGCAGTCGAAAGGTCCCCGGTGGGGATGCACCGCTGCCGGAGGCACCGCAATACCGGGACGATGTGCGGAGCCGAGGGAGCAAGCTTTGGACCCAACTCCCGAGCTCAAATACCCGCTTAACATAAAGTCCTCTCACCAAGGCGTACCCAAAACCGAATAAATAACTATAAACACTACACTCGATCTTAGCCAAACGGCCGAGCGGCGATGACAATCTCCTTCCCCCGCTCCCGGCGGCACCCCGCTCGACAAACACACACCTCGCTGTCTCCCCCGCGCCGCCGCGCACCTCCTTTCCAGCAATTTAGAGACTCTTTCCCGCTGTGTTCCCGCACTGTCAGCACATGTTTCTGAAGCACTGACCCAAAATCACGGCGGTGCTCTGGTTCTCTAATATGCATCACCCCGCCGCTCCGGCCGGCCGCGCGGGAAGCTCGTGAGGCGCTGGGAGCTCCGGGAGAGGCGGAAAGGCTCGGGAGCTGCAGGAGATTTTTCACGGATTCTCGGCGCGGCCAGCGGGGCCGGACAGGCCGGCAGAGGCACGGCGAAGGTGCCGCGCTCGGGCTTTTGGCCGCTCGGACCATGCGGTTGGATTTGCCGAGCCGGGGCTGAGAGGAGCTGCGGGGATTTGTGTGGGGAAAAATGGAAAAAAGGTCTTTTTTCGGGGACTCAGGAAGGGCTTGAAACCCCATTTCCCCCCGCGCCCCCCGCGCACCGAGGCCTAAACTCTGCAAATCCCCCAATAAAGCTCTCAAGATGCTATTCGCGCCGCTAAGGACTCGAGTTTGCCTCACCGATCTTCATCCGCCATGATGCCGCCGATCGCTGCGCGCAGTGATCTAATTTGCATGGCCGGACCTCTTTTCCCCAGACGCCATTCATGCGGGATTGTGCTTTAATTTGCATGACCCCGCCCCTTTACCGAGACTGCGATTCGCGCCGCGTTTCGGCTAGTTTGCATAACTCCGCCCATTTTCCCCAAGAGGCCATTCGCGCGTGAGGTAATCTAAATTAGCATAACCCCGCCCCTTTCTCCCAAGATGCCGATCGCGCATGAGGTAATCTAAATTAGCATAACCCCGCCCCTTTCTCCCAAGATGCACCTCGGGCATGAGGTCATGCCGATTTGCATAACCCCGCCCATTTCTCCCAGGATGCACCTCGGGCATGAGGTCATGCCGATTTGCATAACCCCGCCCATTTCTCCCAGGATGCACCTCGGGCATGAGGTCATGCCGATTTGCATAACCCCGCCCATTTCTCCCAGGATGCACTTCGGGCATGAGGTAATGCCGATTTGCATAACCCCGCCCATTTCTCCCAAGATGCACTTCGGGCATGAGGTAATGTAAATTAGCATAACCCCGCCCATTTCTCCCAGGATGCACTTCGGGCATGAGGTCATGCCGATTTGCATAACCCCGCCCATTTCTCCCAAGATGCACTTCGGGCATGAGGTCATGCCGATTTGCATAACCCCGCCCATTTCTCCCAGGATGCACCTCGGGCATGAGGTCATGCCGATTTGCATAACCCCGCCCGTTTCTCCCAGGATGCACCTCGGGCATGAGGTCATGCCGATTTGCATAACCCCGCCCATTTCTCCCAGGATGCACCTCGGGCATGAGGTCATGCCGATTTGCATAACCCCGCCCATTTCTCCCAGGATGCACCTCGGGCATGAGGTCATGCCGATTTGCATAACCCCGCCCATTTCTCCCAGGAGGCACTTCGGGCATGAGGTAATGCCGATTTGCATAACCACGCCCTCCTCCCCCAGCCGCCGCAAACCCCGCCCATAGCTTCCTCATTTGCATTTCCCTCACGAGGCGCGGCTCGGGCCCGGCCCGCTCTGCCGGGCGGGTTCGGGACAGCGGGGGTCGGGGGATTCCTCGCCCCTTTCTGGGGCTTTTCGGGGGCGGCAGAGGGACCCTCGGGGCTGCGGTAAGAGCAGGGGAGGGGGGAAATCCCGGGGAGGACACGGGGAACCCCCGAAAATCCCTCAAAATTGTCACATCGCCCCCAGAATTGCTGAGGAAACCGGGGAGGGTCGGGGGGGGGGGGCTTCAGGGAATTTTCCGGCTTTGGGGACTCCCGGGATCTCCTAGGTCACCCCCAGGACCTCCCGGCCGCTGCCGAAGCAGCTCCGATGAGGTTTTGCACCTATTTTACCTCACAAATAAACAAAATCCGTGTTTTCAAAAAGAATCGAGATCTTTATTTGCATCGTAGCAACATCCGCGATCGAAGAGCTGCAAAAAAGAGACCCGCGCGGCTCCCCGCCCCGCTCCTCACCTCCCTCACGGATTTATTTGGTAAAACTGCCCAAATCCCCTCCCCGATTCATTTAAACAACAGTATTATCCTTTATTTCCCTGAGAAAAAGTTTAAACTGACCCGGAAAGCGGCGAAATCACGGAGTTTAACCCAAAAGAGTGCGCGCGGGAGGCGCCGCCGTCTCGCGGCACCTGCGAGGGGAGAGGGGAGAGGGGAGAGAATCAGCGCCGCCCGAGCCTGGCAGCCGCTCGGGAGGCGGAGAAGCGCTATTACAGCAGAAAAGGGTGGGCGATAGTGCGGGACAGCTTCGGCAATTCCCACTATTTCTGATTTTAATCTGTTTTTAACCGAGTCAAGGTCCCTGGCGGAGGTGCATCGGTCCCAAAGGCAATGCAATACCGGGACGATGCGCGGAGCGGAAAACACAAGCTCCACATCTAACTCCCGAGCCCATAATCCCGCTTAATACAAAGTCCTCACATGGAGACCATATCAGCTATTAAACTGATAAGAACAAATATTCCACTCCATCTTAACCAAAAGGCCGAGAAGCGATGCCAGTCTGCTCCCGCGCTCCCGGCCGCACCCCGCTCGCCTCATGCACAACTCACGGCGACCATTTCTCCGCCCTCCAGCTCTTTCCCAGCTCTTCCCGCGCCAATTCCCGCTCGCCTGCCCCCCTTTCCGCCGCGCTGCTACGGCGCTGAGCCTCAAATCCCCAAAAATTCGTGACCGCGCCTCAATTTCCCGTGGTTCCGTTTGCTGAGCGAGTTCTTAAATTTGCATAGCCCCGCCCATTTCTCCCAGGATGCCGTTCGGGGATGAGGTAATGCCGATTTGCATAACCCCGCCCATTTCTCCCAGGATGCACCTCGTGCATGAGGTCATGCCGATTTGCATAACCCCGCCCATTTCTCCCAGGATGCACCTCGGGCATGAGGTCATGCCGATTTGCATAACCCCGCCCATTTCTCCCAGGATGCACCTCGGGCATGAGGTCATGCCGATTTGCATAACCTCGCCCATTTCTCCCAGGATGCCCTTCGGGCATGAGGTCATGCCGATTTGCATAACCCCGCCCCCGCCCGCTCCCCCCCCCCCCCCAGCCGCCGCCGCCGCAAACCCCGCCGACAGCCTCCTCATTTGCATTTCCCTCACGAGGCGCGGCTCGGGCCCGGCCCGCCCGCTCTGCCGGGCGGGCTCGGGACAGCGGGGGTCGGGGGATCCCTCGCCCCTTTCTGGGGCTTTTCGCGGGCGGCAGAGGGACCCTCGGGGCTGCGGTAAGAGCAGGGGAGGGGGGAAATCCCGGGGAGGACACGGGGAACGCCCGAAAATCCCCCAAAATTGTCGCATCGCCCCCAAAATTGCTGAGGAAACCGGGGAGGTTCGGGGGGGCTTCAGGGAATTTTCCGGCTTTGGGGACTCCCGGGATCTCCTAGGTCACCCCCAGGACCTCCCGGCCGCTGCCGAAGCGGCTCCGCTGAGGTTTTGCACCTTTCTTTACCTCACAAATAAACAAAATCCGTGTTTTTAAAAAGAATCGAGATCTTTATTTGCATCGTAGCAACACCCGCGATCGAAGAGCTGCAAAAAAGAGACCCGCTCGGCTCCCCGCCCCGCTCCACACCTTCCTCACGGATTTATTTGGTAAAACTGCCCAAATCCCCTCCCCGATTCATTTAAACAGCATTATTATCCTTTATTTCCCTGAGAAAAGGTTTAAACTGACCCGGAAAGCGGCGAAATCACGGAGTTTAACCCAAAACAGTGCGCGCGGGAGGCGCCGCCGTCTCGCGGCACCTGCGAGGGGAGAAGGGAGAGAATCAGCGCCGCCCGAGCCTGGCAGCCGCTCGGGAGGCGGAGAAGCGTTATTTCAACAGAAAAGGGTGGGCGACAGTGCGGGACAGCTTCGGCAATTCCCACTATTTCTGATTTTAATCTGTTTTTAACCAAGCCAAGGTCCCTGGCGGGGGTGCACCGTGCGCGGAGGCACCACAATGCCGGGACAATGCGCGGAGTGGAGGAAGCCAGCTCCCCGTCCGACTCTCAAATAGTGAGATCACATTAACGACAGATGCTTTCATCGCGGAAGGATTAGGCACTAAGCCGATAACACCACACACCGCACTTGACTTCAGCTAAAAGGCCGAGAACCGACGCCGGTCACCTCCCGCGCTCCCGGCCGGACCCCGCTCGCCGCACACACAACTCACGGCGACCATTTCTTCGCGCTCCAGCTCTTTCGCAGCTCTTCCCGGGCCCTGTCCCGCTCGCCTGCCCCCCTTTCCGCCCGCGCTGCTGGGGCGCTAAACCTTAAATCCCCCAAAAATTCGTGACCGCGACTCAATTTCCCGTGGTGCCGTTCGCCGGCGAGTTCTTAGATTTGCATAGCCCCGCCTATTTCTCCCAGGATGCACTTCGGGCATGAGGTCATGCCGATTTGCATAACCCCGCCCATTTCTCCCAGGATGCACTTCGGGCATGAGGTCATGCCGATTTGCATAACCCCGCCCATTTCTCCCAGGATGCACCTCGGGCATGAGGTCATGCCGATTTGCATAGCCCCGCCCATTTCTCCCAGGATGCACCTCGGGCATGAGGTAATGACGATTTGCATAGCCCCGCCCATTTCTCCCAGGATGCACCTCGGGCATGAGGTCATGCTGATTTGCATGGCCCCGCCTATTTCTCCCAGGATGCACCTCGGGCATGAGGTCATGCCGATTTGCATAACCCCGCCCATTTCTCCCAGGATGCACCTCGGGCATGAGGTCATACCGATTTGCATATCCCCGCCCATTTCTCCCAGGATGCACCTCGGGCATGAGGTCATGCCGATTTGCATAACCCCGCCCATTTCTCCCAGGATGCACCTCGGGCATGAGGTCATGCCGATTTGCATAACCCCGCCCATTTCTCCCAGGAGGCACTTCGGGCATGAGGTAATGCTAATTTGCATAACCACGCCCTCCTCCCCCAGCCGCCGCAAACCCCGCCCATAGCCTCCTCATTTGCATTTCCCTTACGAGGCGCGGCTCGGGCCCGGCCCGCTCTGCCGGGCGGGTTCGGGACAGCGGGGGTCGGGGGATTCCTCGCCCCTTTCTGGGGCTTTTCGGGGGCGGCAGAGGGACCCTCGGGGCTGCGGTAAGAGCAGGGGAGGGGGGAAATCCCGGGGAGGACACGGGGAACCCCCGAAAATCCCTCAAAATTGTCACATCGCCCCCAAAATTGCTGAGGAAACCGGGGAGGGTCGGGGGGGGGGGGCTTCAGGGAATTTTCCGGCTTTGGGGACTCCCGGGATCTCCTAGGTCACCCCCAGGACCTCCCGGCCGCTGCCGAAGCGGCTCCGATGAGGTTTTGCACCTATTTTACCTCACAAATAAACAAAATCCGTGTTTTCAAAAAGAATCGAGATCTTTATTTGCATCGTAGCAACATCCGCGATCGAAGAGCTGCAAAAAAGAGACCCGCGCGGCTCCCCGCCCCGCTCCTCACCTCCCTCACGGATTTATTTGGTAAAACTGCCCAAATCCCCTCCCCGATTCATTTAAACAACAGTATTATCCTTTATTTCCCTGAGAAAAAGTTTAAACTGACCCGGAAAGCGGCGAAATCACGGAGTTTAACCCAAAAGAGTGCGCGCGGGAGGTGCCGCCGTCTCGCGGCACCTGCGAGGGGAGACGGGAGAGAATCAGCGCCGCCCGAGCCTGGCAGCCGCTCGGGAGGCGGAGAAGCGCTATTACAGCAGAAAAGGGTGGGCGATAGTGCGGGACAGCTTCGGCAATTCCCACTATTTCTGATTTTAATCTGTTTTTAACCAAGCCAAGGTCCCTGGCGGAGGTGCATCGGTCCCAAAGCCAATGCAATACCGGGACGATGCGCGGAGCGGAAAACACAAGCTCCACATCTAACTCCCGAGCCCATAATCCCGCTTAATACAAAGTCCTCACATGGAGACCATATCAGCTATTAAACTGATAAGAACAAATATTCCACTCCATCTTAACCAAAAGGCCGAGAAGCGATGCCAGTCTGCTCCCGCGCTCCCGGCCGCACCCCGCTCGCCTCATGCACAACTCACGGCGACCATTTCTCCGCCCTCCAGCTCTTTCCCAGCTCTTCCCGCGCCAATTCCCGCTCGCCTGCCCCCCTTTCCGCCGCGCTGCTGCGGCGCTGAGCCTCAAATCCCCAAAAATTCGTGACCGCGCCTCAATTTCCCGTGGTGCCGTTTGCTGAGCGCGTTCTTAAATTTGCATAGCCCCGCCCATTTCTCCCAGGATGCACCTCGGGCATGAGGTCATGCCGATTTGCATAACCCCGCCCATTTCTCCCAGGATGCCCTTCGGGCATGAGGTCATGTTGATTTGCATAACCCCGCCCATTTCTCCCAGGATGCACCTCGGGCATGAGGTCATGCCGATTTGCATAACCACGCCCTCCTCCCCCAGCCGCCGCAAACCCCGCCCATAGCCTCCTCATTTGCATTTCCCTCACGAGGCGCGGCTCGGGCCCGGCCCGCTCTGCCGGGCGGGTTCGGGACAGCGGGGGTCGGGGGATCCCTCGCCCCTTTCTGGGGCTTTTCGGGGGCGGCAGAGGGACCCTCGGGGCTGCGGTAAGAGCAGGGGAGAGGGGAAATCCCGGGGAGGACACGGGGAACGCCCGAAAATCCCCCAAAATTGTCGCATCGCCCCCAAAATTGCTGAGGAAACCGGGGAGGTTCCGGGGGGGCTTCAGGGAATTTTCCGGCTTTGGGGACTCCCGGGATCTCCTAGGTCACCCCCAGGACCTCCCGGCCGCTGCCGAAGCGGCTCCGATGAGGTTTTGCACCTATTTTACCTCACAAATAAACAAAATCCGTGTTTTTAAAAAGAATCGAGATCTTTATTTGCATCGTAGAAACATCGGCGATCGAAGAGCTGCAAAAAAAAAGCCGTGCGGCTCCCCGCCCCGCTCCTCGCCTCCTTCACGTGTTTATTTCATAAAACTGCCCCAAATCCCCTCCGAGATTCATTTAAACAACATTAATATCCTCTATTACCCTGATATAAATCGGAAACCCCCTCAGAAAGCGGCGAGATCCCCGAGTTTAACCCAAATAGCACGCAAAAGCACGGCACCCTGCGAGGGGCAGGGAGGAGAGAATCACAGCCGCTCGAGCTTTGTAGCTTCACAGGGGTCGGGAGTGCTGCTGTTTACCTTTAAGTATGGATAATCACGTTCACTTGGATTTAAATGTGTTTTTAACGACCAGAGGTCCCCGGCGGGGTGCACCGTTCCCGGAGGCACCGCAATACCCGAACCACGCGCGGAGCGGAGGGAGCAAGCTCCGGATCCAAGTCCCGAGCCCAAAAATCCTGTAATATAAAGTCCTCCCATCGAGGCCGTATCAGATATTGAACTGATAAGAATAGATACTACACTTGATCTTAGCCAAAAAGGCGAGGAACGATACACAGGGAATTCCAAAGGCGGTCCCCAGCCGCTCTCGCCCCTGACTCGCCCACCGCCCTCGCGTTGTTCCCGAGCTCCTCCCACGCTGCATTCCGCGCTCCCCTGCCTGCGCCTCACAAGCACAGAGCCCTGGAACCCCGCAAATCTCACAGCCACCCTTCCGAGCAGCCCCTTTGTGCTGTGACTGTTGAATCCGCACAGCCCCGCCCCTGGCTCTCCCTCCCGTCCGCATTCGGGTTCCGCCCCGGCAAAGAGGGGGCGCCGGGGGAGGCGCCGGGGGAGGCGCCGGGGGAGGCGCCGGGGGAGGCGCCGGGGGAGGCGCCGGGGGAGGCGCCGGGGGAGGCGCCGGGGGAGGCGCCGGGGGAGGCGCCGGGGGAGGCGCCGGGGGAGGCGCCGGGGGAGGCGCCGGGGGAGGCGCCGGGGGCGGCGCCGGGGGAGGCGCCGGGGGAGGCGCCGGGGGAGGCGCCGGGGGAGGCGCCGGGGGAGGCGCCGGGGGAGGCGCCGGGGGAGGCGCCGGGGGAGGCGCCGGGGGAGGCGCCGGGGGAGGCGCCGGGGGAGGCGCCGGGGGAGGCGCCGGGGGAGGCGCCGGGGGAGGCGCGGGGGGAGGCGCCGGGGGAGGCGCCGGGGGAGGCGCCGGGGGAGGCGCCGGGGGAGGCGCCGGGGGAGGCGCCGGGGGAGGCGCCGGGGGAGGCACTGCGGCCGCGGGGGCGGGCGGGAGCGGAGCCGCAGCTGCCGGTGCGGGTTGTGTCCCTGCGGGCAGCGGCAGCGTGTCTGTGAATCGTCTCCAAAGCCGCCTGCCTTCCCGCGCCCCGCTGAGCCTGCTCGGGTGTCTGTTGTGGGTTTGAGACAGGACCCTTGCCAGGAGGACGCACGAAAAAGGGTAAACAGGCTTTAAGCTTAAAGTTGCAAAAAGTGTTTAATTACTTAACAGAATTGGAGGATAGATGTAAGGTAAAAATATATTTTTTATACATTATTTTGTTCACACCCCTCCCTCCCTCTTACGAACTTATAGTATTCACCCCCTTTCCTCCTCTACAATCCACGAGCCAGGTGGGGGGGGGGCAGGGTGTGGGGTCTCTTTTCAGTTTACAGAGCAGATTTTCAAATTTACTCATTACTACAATTTTTCTACTATAAATACTCTTTATCTCTGCTTGTTTTTCTCTCTCTTCAGACAGTTTTCTGCTCTCACCCCTACCCTCTTAAGAAGCAGTCTCTGCACTCACCCCCCCCCCTTTTTTCTCTCTTTGCAAACTAGCAACACAGACAGGGGGCAGGTTGAGGGGTCTTCTGGTTAGTTTAATCAGGAAAAGAGGTTTTCTACTTAGCCAGGGGTCCTTCTCACGAGAGACAGTCCTCTAGGAACTTCTTTGGTGTGGGTCCAATCTCATGAGCAACATCCCGCCCGAATTTTTGTTGTAACATGAGTTTTTTGTCTATAAGGTGCTGTGCAGACTCTCCCGAGCTGAGGTTAGGCTGCTTCTATGCCAGGAGCAAGGCTTATCTCTCTCAGTTAAGGCCTTTTGCAGTTTTAACTCTTAGATGAGACTCCCACTGGTTTACAGTCTTTTTTAGGCATCTACCTCCTCCTCTGGAGAGAGCTGTGGGTGTATTTTTGCATCTTTACAGATTTCATGGGTTGCAGGAGGAATTTCTGACTCCCCCATAGTTTCTATTACGGCTAGCAGAAAGTTTCAGCTCTGGTGCCGGAAGCACTGGAGCACTTCTTTCTCCCCGCTTCTTCACTGACTTTGGCACTTTCTATGCTGTTCTCCCTCACATATTTTCACCTGCACCTCCTCCTCCTCCAACTACAAAGTGAAAGAAGTGCGCGCCTGCTTTGTTTTGACTTTTTTTTAAATATGTTTTCACAGAGGCGTAACTAGCACCTTTAATTGGCCCAAACTTGGCCGGCAGCATGTCTATTACTTTCAGAGCCATCAGAGATTGGCTCTGCTGGACTTGATGTAAAAACTTCCAGAACTTGCACTCAGGACACACAGGAGCCATTTTTGTGCTACACCCCACCCCTCAGACACCTCCCTAGGCCTACTAGAACAGCTTCTGAGGGGCTCAAATTTCTCTTAGATGTTAAAAACACTTCGCTGATGTTTTGGGCCAATCAAAACCACCACAGTGTCCCAGCGGGGTCCTGTCAGGGACAGATCACCTTTGCTTTTTCTAAGGTCTGTGATGAATAGTTTAGAAAAGTGGCAGCGAGATTTTTCGTAATTGTAATTTATTTGCGTTTGAAGTGTGAAGCGTGTGTCATTGTTTTGTGCTTTTTAGCAGTTTCCATGCTAGGATAAATGCAGTGGAAGAAGGCAAATGAAGCCAAGAGGCTGGACTAGGATGCTGCAGGCCCATGACAAGCACAGGTCAGAAAATAATTAAAACCCCAGGTTATAAAAATACCAAAGTAAAAGCCCAAAGGGTATTGTGAGCTGCTAGACTGTGCTCAGAGAAATCCCAAACACCTGTCCTGTTTTCCTATTGTCAGTTGAACATGCAAAAATATAAGAGTTGCCCCAAGGATCCTGTCAGTGGGAGGTGGTCATGGGATAAGCTGTTTTTGAAGGCATTTTCCACACCCTTAAAAGTGTGGATAGGTGTAGCGTTCGGTACGAGCCGGGCTGCAGTTGCATTCCAAAAAGTGTGTTCTTCGGTCACTAAAATTTCTGGGTTTTTGGTTGGTTTTCCTGAAAAATGCCTTGTATCCCTCTGAGCTTTGCTTTGCAAAGCACTGAATGATTTTTATGGTTCTGCAGGGACCTCTGCCTGGAATGTCCTGGGTGTCCCGGTTCAGCTGCCTAGGGTGGCACGAAGGTGGTGCTGAAGATGCCAATCATCACCGGCCTGGATAAATTTTGGCCGCAGGAGCTGCCAGCAGCAGGCTGTTCAGAGCCAGAGCTTGCCAGGATGGCAAGACTGTCATTGTTGCAGTCCCCAAAGCAGTATCCAACGTGAGTAGTTGCAGAGCTCTCTAAAAGAAGTGTGCCATTTGTTACGGTTTTGGGCCCAGTGGGTCTAAGGTGGCTTTTATTAAACTGGAGAGCTGGATTTTTTAGTCCTGCTGAGAGAGTTCAGCGTCACCTTATGAAGCAAGGAAAAGCTGCGTGGTAAGCGCAGGCTGATGCAATTTATTTTAGCTTATTACTCCCCATGATTCCTTTAATAAATAAACTCCCAATGAAAAGTGTGAATGTGTTAATTATTTCTCTGTTTGATCAGCAATAGAATGCATTAGTAAACATTTGTGGGAGAGGCATGGGGAGCAGCAGAAGGGAGAAGGGTGTGGGAGACAGAGCCCGGTCCCAAGGTGGGTTGCTGGCGGTGGCATAGGAGGGGATGTCAGAGAGATACAGGTAAATGTGTACAGGGTGCAGAGCCCCAGGGTAGTGCCTCTGCTGGGGGAGTGAGAGCATGTCCAGGATAGGTGGGGTATGGAGCAGTGAGCCCTAACCGGGATGGGGGGTGAACCCGTGGGCCACGGGCAGAGTCCTGGCTACCATGTGAATTGTTACCACACAAGGTTAGTGGAGCCGAAGGTCACCCCAGGAGAGGTGCAGCCCCCAGTCCCTATTGCTGAGTCCCACCACAGGCTTACAAAACCAGGATTTGGGCTCCAGAGCTGACAGGTGTCGTGTTGTCCAGGGCAGCACTTGGCACCACAGGGCTGTAGGGGGCTGTGGAGCGGGTGGGGGGCCGTGGCCCGTTAGCTGAAAGGAAGGATGAGTGAGAGGTATTGAGGGCAGTTGGTGATGCAGCCGTCTGCATCCCAGAGTCCCATCCAAACCCACCCCTCTCAGAGTGTGCCTAAGAACATCTGCCATGTAATCTTGTGCCTGCAGGAGGAATTTTTGCCAGGGCAGCTGTGTCTAACCCCAAGGTGAACCTACATCCCATACGGGCCTAGGTAGGATCTGGGCTGGCGACAGCCGTGGTATAGTTGCCCGTGATCCCCCAGAACCCAGATTTGAGGTCAGAATTTGCAATTTTTGTAATGTAAGAAGGGGTAGCACCAAAGCCAGAAGTTTTTAAAAGTTCAAAGTGTGTCTGTTCAGCATTGAAATGGATACATACTTGATCAGGAGAGTTTTTTAATGTATTTTGTTAGATTTTACAGACATGGGGAATTTCTTTGAAGGCATAGAATTTCATTTATTTAGTGTATTGTTTGTATGAATACCCGGAGGTTTTCTACAGCTACAGAGCGGCATCTCGCGTCTGGATTTTGTTCCACAGTGAGCCAGAGGGAGAAGCAGCACTTCCCAAATTCTTCTGGAGCAGTGCTAATTGCAGTCCTTTAAACATGCATTAAAAAGGCAACATGTGAAATGGGAAGAGCAATTAGGAAAAGAGGAAAAAGAAATGTTGAGCTAGGGAGGTGTTGTCATTTTTCTGCTGTTCCTTTATGACAGTGATCTTGTAGGCAGTAAGAAAAGTATTAGGATTTGAATAACGGAGGGTATGAAATGGAGCTAAAGTGTAGGTAAGGAAAGGAAAATGTTATTGTAAAATCTTCCTTGGGGCACCATGCAGATGAGGCAGAGAGAGAAAGAGTAATGTGTGTCCTGCATAAGCTTGTCCATGCAAGGCCAAAGCAGATAGAAGATTTTAAAGTGCAAACACAAGTGTTGTGTATATAAATGAACCAATTAAAGAGCTTAACTTATAAGGCAGGATGATATATAGGACAAAATGTAAAAAAAGAATAAATAGATCTATTAGCTGTTCTGTACAAAGTCTAATCAGATATTAGATATTAATGTAAAGAGAGGTTTGATATGAGTAGATGTGTAAGGTTAGAGTGTAGAAGTCTGACGTAATATTGAATTGTCAAAATATACAAGTTGAACATTGTAAATATGTGGCTTGTGTCTTAGGAGAGGTTCCGTAAGTGTCAATGGATTTGTAAGTATTTTCTCTATAATAAGTGCAAATAGATATAATGTAAATAGATGAGTGTAAGTATATAAAAGTTTAGGGGGTGGGAATAAGAAAACAGTTTTGAGAAAAGGTTTCGTTGTATCGCTTCATAAATAGTGGAAGATTTCCGTTTCTCAGAAGGTCCAAACAGTAGAATGTTTTTCATAGAGCGCACAGACCGATGCAGCCAGAATCCAAAAGTGTGCAGATTGTCAGGGGCATAAAGAAAATCCAAAAGCCATAATTTTCATGTTGAGGAAAAGCACTGGAGCGTCCTCACATGTAGAATTTTGAAAAAGCAACCTCCTTGTCTGGAAATTTCACATTCTAGATACGGAAAAAAGCACCAGGCTGCCAAACACAGCAGGGTGTGGTGACAGTCGGTCAGTTTGGAGGTATGGCCGTGGGTGATCTGGTGCTGGGGCAGTTAGACAGCAGGGTGTGGTGACAGTGGGTCAGTTTGGAGGTACGGTCGTGGGTGACCCGGCGCCAGGTCAGTTAGCCAGAGCGCTTTGATTATCGTGGGTGCATCTGCTGCCACCGGTTACCTGGGGAGTTCCACTGCTGCTGGGGAGTTCCACTGCTGCTGTCATTGCCACCACGGGCCTTGGCATCGTCCTGGCTCAGAGGTCGTTCTTCCTGGCTTTTCTTTGCCGCCTCCCCAAAGTGCTGCTGCCTCCCTCTCCACCCTGCCCTGCTGTGGCCAGCTGCAGCGTGCAGAGGGTGTTGTGGCTGTGCTCTGCCGGGTTCCCTGTGTGGAAGCAGAGAAGCTGCAGTGGTGGCAGCATCAGTCCTTGCAGGAGATCCTGCATTCATTGGGGTCAAGTGGCTGTCTTGACAGTGGTGAAGATTCTTGAGAGCTCTTATGCTGTCAGGTACTCCCCAGAGCGTGTCCTCGAGGTAGAGCAAAG
>NW_028147432.1:0-25727 GCF_008360975.1 Lichenostomus cassidix
CATTCACAAGGCCAGCCAAACACCTCAGTCTGGGAGAACTGGACCTGTCATCTCACATTTCTGTGCCCATGCCTATTGTCCCTGCCATAGCAAATTTACCCAGCTGTTCCTGTGTGGATGCCACCAAACAAGACACCGCCACTGAGCAGCAGCCCTGCTCTAGCAAGGCGAGGCGCTCCTCTGCCAGGGAGCAGAGGTTGGCCCAGCTCTTAGGTTCCAGTAAAAAGTGCAGCTGTCACACCAGTGTCGTGTGCAGCAAAGCACAGCACCAGCACTGCTGAGCTCCATGTCGGGCAGCGATGGATGCCCATGCTGTGAGGCGAGGCCGAGAGAAGCCAGGCAGAACTGCTGGGACCAGCAGCGGCTGGGGGAGCCCATGCTGGGGGTGCCTGGGCTAAGGGCATGACCTCGACAAATTGGAGGATTGGACAATCACCAAGCATATGAAGATGTACAAGGCGAAGTGCCTGATTCTGCACCTGGGATGGAGCAACCCTGGATGTGCAAACAAGCTGGGGAAAGAGGTGCATGGAAAGTTGGATATGAGTCAGCACTGCCCTGGCAGCCAGGGGGGAACTTCTGTGTCCTGGGGCACATCAGGTCCAGCATGGCCTGTTGGGCCAGGGAGGGCATTGTCCTGCTCTGATCTGCACTGTGGCAGCCTCACCTTAAATATTGTTTGTAGTTTTGGTCACTACAATAGAAGAAAGTGTCCAAAGGAGGGCAGTGAAGAAGGTGAAAGGGCTGAGAGGAAGCTGTGTGAGGAGCAGTGGAGAGCACTTTGTCTCTTCTGCCAGGCGAAGGGAAGACTGAGGGGAGACTTCATTGGGGTCTATAGCTTCCTCGTGATGGGGAGAGGAGAGGCAGGAAGTGCTCTCTTTCTGTGGCCACTGGTCATAGGGAATGGCCTGAAGTTATGTCAGGGGAGGCTTAGGTTAGATATTAGAAAAAGATTCTTTGTCCAGAGGGTGGTTGGGCACTGAAACAGGCACCCCAGGGCAGCAGCAAGGCTGAGAGAGTACTCCAAGCGCATGGTGTGACTTGAAGTGTTCTGTACACGACTGGAGATGAAATGCTATCAGCACATGTGATTCTGTGTATTTCAGGAGCTCCTCAAAGGCTATGTGCAGAAAAAGAGGGAAGCCATCAGGAGCATCTCCAGGGACATAGCATTACAAGAAATGTCAGCAGGCAAAACAAAGGTCTTTGCTAAGCAATGGCCTTTTGATGTAGCAAAAGATTTAAAATCAAGGCAGTTCATTAGTACAGATGGGGTTGCACTTTGGGGCTACAAGTAAGGCCATGAGGTCACAGCAGGGCTCTGACGTCACAGCAGGGCCATGAGGTCACAGAGGTCACAGAGCCCTGTGGTTGCACAGCACCACAACGACCGACCAGTCAGTCCTTGACCACAACTGTTGCAGCAGCAGCGGCAGCAGCGGTGCTGACATTGATACAGCGGTGTCAGGACAGTGGTGGCAGCAAGAGCTGTGGGACTGGCTGAGGGCAAGGCACCATGGCCCTTGCTCTGCGCCTTTTCCTCCTGCTCCTCCTGGCAGTGGCCCTGCATGCCAGGGCTGCCCAGGCTGCTCCGGTGGGAGCGTGGAGAGCAGGTGAGCCAGCAGCCTGCCTCCCCCTTTCCTGGGACAGAGGCCTCTTGCCCCTAGACAGTATTGGGAATGCATTTCCCCAGGGCTTTAGTAAGTGTTTCTTTTGAGGGACTGTGAGTGTCTTCCTGCTGGGGTGTGAAAGAGCCTCGAGGAGCCTTGGGCTGGTCCAGTTTCCTCTCCAGGGATGTTTCACCGACCCTGCGAAGACAGTGGATTGTGTCCAGGAGATAGCACAGACCTCCCCAGTCCCTTCTGCAGCTTTGGTCATGTCCATTGACATCTGGCTCCCAGAGCCTTATCCAACCCCCTTGCAGTGCCCAGTTCCCTAATGGAGAAGGGGATCCCAGCACACCACGGAAATGGTTGCAATCTGTGCTCTCTTCTAGATTGGGAACGTGAGATGGATAATCTCGAAAAGCTGGTGAATGACAGTTTGAATATCTTGGAGCTTGGTGAAGGTAAGTTCTCACAATCCCTTTCCTGACAGAATAATCACTGTCAACATGGCAAGATCTCACTCATGTGCCATTTCCCTTACAATCCTCTGAAGGTTGAAAGAATCTGGAAATCTTGCCCTGCTCCCTTCTCGAGCCCTGAGTGATCCCGCAGGATCGCTGTCAGTGGGAGGAAGGAGCATTTAGCTGTCAGTCTTCTTCCCGTGCGAAATGCCAGCTGCTCCTTCCGCGTGCTCTGTGCAGGCACAGAGAAGAGCAGAGAGGGAAGGTTCTGGGCCCAGGGATGTGCCCCCGGGGCTCTGTGCCTTGCGCGGCTCCTTTGATGGCCCCAGGGAGCCTGAGGGGTTCCTGCTGCTGCTGCCAAGCCCTGGCTCTGGCTGGGGCGGAGTTTGGAGCGGCTGGCAGCCCCCGGCAGTCCTTTGTGCCCTGCCTGCTCTGCAAGGGGCTCCTTCCATCCCAGTGTGGGGCCACTGCAGGCACGTGGTGCCTCTGCCTGTGCTCCTGAGTGGAAGGCAGAGGTGAGGGAGTGCCAAGGAGGGATCCCATTGCCAGGGTTCACTCACTGACAGTCTGGCCCGAAAGAGAAATGGAATTGCTTTCCATTAAGGTCCTCTTAGAGGGAAGAGTAAAATTATGGAAGACAGGAAATCCCTGGAGGCAGCAAAATATCTGGACCAGATGCTAAGTGAGCTGCAGAGCTGGCATGGTGGGTGCATTTCCCTCAGCCTTCTCCTGAGACGCAGCAGCAGGGCCTTTTGCTGCCCATCTGGACACTCTGTGCCCGGCACAGCAGGAAGGGATCCATTGCAGCCTCGCTTTTCCACTGCTGCTTTCACACCCTGCAGGGCTGTTTCCCAGCCTGGCCTGGCTGCAGCTACTCCCCAGCCTCTGCAGGAAGGCATTTGGCACCAGCTGACAGGGTGTCCAAACTGCCCCATGGGTCCTGCAGACCCTTTGATCCCCTGCAATTTCCCAGTTTCCAGGGAGATCTGGAGTGGCAGCTTTTGGAGGAGGGAGGGTCCTGGTGGAGTCCCCAGAAGCCCATCCAATTTCCTGGACCTTATCCATTTCTTGGAAAAGTATTGCTTTCTGAAGATTCCACCTGTCAAAATGGGAAATGCTTCTTTCTGATTAAGCTGTGCCTCTTCCTTTCTCAAGCGATGCACCGAAAGACTGTGCTGAAGGCGGCACTTCCCAGAGGAAGCAATGCCTCGATGGCAGCCTCTGTTGAAGGAAGGGAGGTGATGCCAGGCAGGGGAACAGAAGGTAATTGCTGTGCGAGGCTCAGCCCTTGGTAGGGCTTTGTGGCAGCAGCTCTTCCCCCAGCAGCAGCCAAAGCTGGAGATGCCTTGGCTTTGAGGCCTCTGGAGCACATTCCACAGCCCATGGCAAACGGGACTTGTGCACCAACGTCCCTCCTGCTGCAGCTGCCTCCTCGAGCTGCCCTGAGTGCCCAGAGGCCCAAGGCACAGGAGCAGCCCTGAGCAAGATCCCTAGAGCAAGCCTAGGGCCAGAGCCATGGCTGGTTCCCACACTGGGAAGGGGTTTGGAGGGAACCCCCCACCCTCCTGCGTCCTCTGGGCCTGAGCCCTGCTGAGGCTTGAGCTGCCATCTCTGCTTCTTGGCAGTGCAGGCAGGAGCAGCCTGGAGCAGACAGGCACAGCACACATGAATTA
Source organism: Lichenostomus cassidix (assembly GCF_008360975.1). Classification (NCBI taxonomy): domain Eukaryota; kingdom Metazoa; phylum Chordata; class Aves; order Passeriformes; family Meliphagidae; genus Lichenostomus; species Lichenostomus cassidix. The sequence goes on from NW_028147432.1 coordinate 3,742, forward strand.
TCCCGAGAGGGCTCAGGGGACTCGGCTACTGAGCAGTCCTGCTGGGGTCCCTGTGTCAGTGACATGTCCTGAAAACTGGGAGTTACTGCAAGAGGTGCCCATGATGGGAAAACGGCAGGGGAAGACACCAAGGCTCCAGTGTGCCCTGAGGGGGCTGACTCCATCCATTTGGGCTGTGGGAGCTGTCTGGGAGAGGGAGGGAGGGATAGTTGTGACACTGCCTGCTGCATTTTAGTGAGGGTTTCCTCTGTGGAAGTGAGAGAGCCCCGAGAGGCCCTGGGCTGTTCCAGTTTCCTCTCCAGGGATGTTGCACAGGGCCTGCAAAGAAGGTGGATAGTGGACAGGAGCCAGCCCAGAGCACCCCAGGCCCTTCTCAGATTTGGCCATGTCCACTGACATCTGGCTCCCACAGCCTTACCCAACCCCCTTGCAGTGCCCAGTTCCCTAAGGCAGAAGGGGATCCCAGCACACCATGGAAACAGTTCTGATATGTGCTCTCTTCTAGATGAGGGTGCTGGGAAGGCTTCTCCAGCAGCAAGGATAAAAGGGGGTTTGGAATGCTTGGGAGCCCTCTGCAGTTAATTCTCAACTTCCCCTCAGAGAATAATCATTGGCAACTTGGCAAGAACCAGGTGCCAGAAGCTTCTCTGGCTGTTGAGTTACAGGTGTGTCTGCAGGGAGGACTCTTCCAGCTCCTTTTCTGGTTGCTGAGCACAAACCTGGCTCTCGTCGCAGGGGTGAGTAGTGTGTCCCTGCTGAGCCCACGGGCTGAGCACTGCTTTGGTGTGATCCACTAATAGGAAAATGGAACTGCTTTGCTCTAAGGTCCTTACAGAGGCAAGAAAAAAGTTACAGAAGAGAAGGAATCCCTGGAGGTATCTGAACAAGTGGACAAAATTCTGGCTGAATTGGAGACACAGCATGGTGGGTGCATTTCCCTCAGCCTTCTCCTCAGACTCAGCACCCAGGCCCTTTTCCTGCACATCTGGACACTCTGTGCCCAGCACAGCGGGGAGGGATCCACTGCAGCTTCACTGGTCCACTGCTGCCTTCACTCCCTGCAGGGCTGTTTCCCAGCCTGGCCTGGCTGCAGCTTCTCCCCAGCCTCTGCAGGAAGGCATTTGGCATCAGCTGACAGGGTGTCCAAACTGCACCAAGGGCAATGCTGACCCTGAGATCCCCTGCAACTTCCCAGTCTCCGCGGGAGATCAGGAGGGGTAGATGTTGGGAGGAGGGAGGTCCCTGGCCCAGCCTGAAGAGCCTGGGCTTTTTCCTGATCCTTATCCATGTCTTGGACAAGTATTGCCTTCTGAAAATTCTACTTCTCAAACTGTGGAAATGGTCCATTTGATCCACCTACGCCTCTTCCTTTCTCCAGAGATGGACCAAAAGGCTTTGCTGAAGGCAGAACATCCAGGAGACAGCGATGGCACTGTGCCAGCCGCTGATACTCGAAGGGAGGAGATCCCAGACAGTGCCACAGAAGGTAATGGCTTTGCTGGGCTCAGTCCTCGGTGGGGCTGTGTAGCACAGCTCGTCACCCAGGGCTGCCCTTGAGCAGCCCGGCAGCAGCCAAAGCTGGAGATGCCTTGGCTTTGAGGCCTCTGGAGCACATTCCACAGCCCATGGGAAACAGCACTTGTGCACCAACGTCCCTCCTGCTGCAGCTGCCTCCTCGAGCTGCCCTGAGTGCCCAGAGGCCCAAGGCACAGGAGCAGCCCTGAGCAGGATCCCTAGGGCGAGCCCAGGGCCAGAGCAGTCGCTGGTTCCCACACTGGGCAGGGTCAGCCCTGTGTCCTGCGAGGGCCTGACTCTGTCCCCTTGGGCTGTGGGAGCTGTCCCAGCAGGGCAGGGAGGGTCGGGGCTGGCAGCAGCTGCTGCAGGGATGGCTTTGGCTCGTGTCCCTCGAAGGAGCGACTGCCCAAGCAGCTGTGCTCCCCGCAGGCTCTCCTCCCGGCCTTGTGGGCTTTGTTGGGTGCCACAGCCTGTGCCAAGGGGCGGCAAGGTGCCTGCAGGGCGCAGCACTGGGGGAAACAGAGAGCGTCCTGGCCGTAGCCAAGGTGCTGCCAGCTCAGCAGCAGTGCGCAGCTCGGGCTCACGATCCCCATTGCTCACAGAGATGTTACCTGTGAAACAGGAATGTATTTCCCGGATCCAGTGCGACTCCCAAGAATTGTTTGCCCCCAGGATGTGCGCAAGTCCTGCATGATAGGCACAGTAATCACCGTGTTCACTGTGCCACTTGTCCTGTTGTGTTGCTATTTTGGGATCCAGAAGTTGTACGAGAAGAGACGGTAAGTTGTTGATTTTTCTCCACAGGTTTTTTAAAACTCTGCTCACAATATTTGTAGCCTGACTGATAATCATGCTGTTGTGGAATTGTGACAGTCCATAGTTGTCCAAATAGCTCTGCTGAGGGTTCTGCTGCTGTCCAGTGCTTTAATTGGCCTCTTCACTGCTGGGCCTTGCCCTGGGGAGCCTGCTTGGGCTGAAGGCAGCGTTCGCTCCCACTGAGGCTGCCTGGCCAAGAGCAGCCCCAGGAGCACTGGGCAGAGGCAAAGCACGGTGGGGAGGAGAAAGAGTTGGGGACAAGATTGCCCTTGAAAGGCAGACGTGCTCTGGGGCCACTGCTGGCCAGGGACCCTGCCCGGAGCCATCCCCTGCTCGCTGGGGCCTTGAGGGGCAGCTGTCCACCTGGGCCAAGGTGTGCCAGCAGCTCCAGCCGTGCTGGGGAGCCTTGCCAGCTCTGGGCCCTGCTGTGCAGGAGGCTCCTCATAAAGCAAACGGTGTGAAAGAACTTGGCTAAATCACTTGGGGTGGGAGTGCAGCAGCCTCTCAGGGGCTCTGCTCGTTGAGCTGCACACTATCAATGTGTTTCAAATACTTGTTTAACACATATAGAGCCATTTAGAACCTAATTACAAATCTGCACATTCTCTCCAATCTCTAAATGCCGTGCAGTTCTTCCCAAACTCTTTCCATGTGATCATAAATAGTAACACATAGTCACAGTGGTATTTTGGCAATAGATTTGGGGACAGCAAAGTGGTTATTTAGTAGCTCACATAAAGTTTCATGGTTACAGTGTTGTTACAGGAGAAGCACATTTGTTTTTTGAAATTAATTCACTATTTTTTAGCTTACTTTTATTCATTTCCCTAGGTATTTGATATAGGGCAATGTGGCATAATTATCCCATGGCTGAATTAGAAAACTGTAAGTACTATAAAATGAAGTATTTTTTATAGGCTTTGTTTTCCATGTTTTTCACAGACTGTGATCCGAAGTAGGTGGGTTTGATGTGACCAACAGAATCGTTTTGCTCTGCTTTTAATTCAAACAAGGAGCAGAGCAGTTGAACAGAGTCTCTTCATAACTAAAGCAAACTGCCAGCTTGTTTGTTTGGTTTCTTTTCCTGCTCTGGACAGGAATATAAAGTCTATCAGTAGCAAATACTCCTGTAAAGTAACTGAGAGAAATTAGGGATTTGGTCTGTTTGCTCACTAACCCCTGAGTTCCTAAGAGCTGTAGCTCCCTGTTCTCTTTGCAGACAGAGCTGGCTATGCTTGGCAATCATGTGTCTGGCCTGATAACACACCAGGTCCCACATGAGCTTGAACACCCCATCCTGGAAGAACCGAGTTCAGTGATAAATCTGGTACAACTTTATGGCATGACAGCAGAATAAGGCAAAATAAAGGTTTGAATTTGTACCACAAAATACAATTTCAACCACTTTACATTGTTCTGTGTGTAATGGAGATAGTAACTACAAGTTTCCTATTCATGCACAATTTGCTTTCTGAGAGCACTCAGTGCTCAAAGTCATAGGGGTTTTTAGGCCTGAGATCACTTCAAAAACAAAACCAACCCTAATGTGCAATGCTTGTGCTTCATAAACGTTTATGATACAAATCACAAGCTGATTCCTACTGTTAAATGAAAAAAAAGCCAAAATAACGAAATCCAAAGTGTGACCAGCAAAACAGGCAAACAAAACAGCAACCAAGAAAGAAATAAAAAATGCAAAAAACCCCACAAATCCAGGAAAACATCTAAAAACCAGGTGAAGGAGGCGGTGATTCAAGAGAGACGAATGGGCAGAGGCACTACAGCATAAGGAAGTGCAGATAACAGGAAGCAATGGCGTTAAACTAGCCAGCGAAGCTGAGATACTGTCCTCACCCTTCTGAAATGAATCTGACAAAAAATAGGCAGAAAACAAATGATGATGATTGTGATACTGGGAACTCTGCATGTTTAGCTTCAATATATACATTGTGTGTAAGTTCTATATTCCTTGTTAAGGCACATCGTCTGGCAAGGGTGTTTTTCTGAAAGAAAAGCACTGCAGTGGAAAAGGAGGCCAGCTTGGAAAATATTAAAAGCAAGAGCTAAAAATACAGTACTTTTTTTTTTTAATATGTTGTTTGGTTGTTTTGCTGTTTGTTCATGGGTTTTTTGTCTGTCTTTGAAAGCAGCCCCTCAGATGTTAATGCACGCAACGAGTTCTTTGTAAAGGGCTGTCTTTGCAAAAAAGTGCCAGTTTTGTGATGCAAGACAGAAACAGCTTCCTCTGGGCTACAGCTGGAAGGCTTGAAAATGTGTTCAAGAAACTTGTGATATGACAGAGTCTGATTAATACAATTTAATGTCATGAAGTGCAAGATGTAAGTTGTCTAATAAAATATTCAGAGTATTTCTATGCCAAGCAGCAGAAAAGGGCTGTGCATTGGAATGACAGGAAACAAGCACAGAGTGCATGATGGACAAGCTTTCCAGCCAAACCAAACCAGAAGCACAGAGAGCACAAAGGACACACTGAGGAGGCCCAGCAGCTTGTTGCTGAGGGCTCATTTCATACAAGGACTGGCACGCAGAATATCAAATAAATTAAAAATAAAAGGGCAGGGGGAGGTGGCAGTGAGGTAGCCTGAAAGGTTCAACTCTGCTTTTGTCACCAACATTCTCCTAGTTCCTGTGTTTATTTTTCTAGAGAATTTGCACTCAACAGAGCTTCAGTCCCTTTGATCAAATCAGTCTTAAGGGCAGCTCTTTGCTGGGTCAGTCATTTAGATGCGAGCGCTGACTGGGGTCCAGCCAACAAAAGAACATTAGGTGCAGGCCACCCATATAGCTTTTCATATTAATGAGCACAAAGCCTTTAGTTTTGCAAACTGAGGGACGTTGGGGGGATTTTTGAACCAGCAGGCTGATGTACAAGGCTCTGGATCTATACAGCACTCCGGTAAAGAGGGGAACACATGTGGGGACTGTGGGAGGTCCGGAGCCAGTAGCTGCCGTCTGTCAGGTCGACTCCGCCTCCAGTGAGTGGAGCTCCTCCTCCTCGGAGGGATCCGGAGGCGGTACTGAGGTCTGAGACCTTCCCCCTCTTCCAGAAAGTTCTGTCAAGTTACGTTATTGATTGGTTTTCGTTTGTTATACCCTCCCCTTAAAAAGTTTTATTTGTTCTCTGTATTGTATATCATCCCCCCAGTTGTATATGATTGGATATGGTCTGATGCTCCGCCCCGTTTTTCCCTCCCTTAAAATCCCTTGTACGCGCCGAGCTGTCGGGGGTGTCTCCGTGATTTCTGTCCTTGTCGCGTGCCCGTTCCGTTACCCTTAGTAAAGGAGCACTTAAGGGAGACCCCGCTCCCGCAACCTCTTATCTCTTGTCCCGTTCCTACCGCGCTGCGCCTGCCACTCGTCCGGGGCTGAGCTCTCCTCGCCGTGACAGAGCCGCGGTCTCAGAGGCGACAGCCGAGCGGCGCCGGCACAGGCTGCCAGCCGCTGCGCCTTGTGGCACAGAGCGAGCGCCCGAGGCTGAGGGCAGGGCAGATTTCCCGGGCGGACGAACCCCAACGGGGGGCAGTCCCGGCTGTAGCAGTGCCCCCACCCCCACATTAGGGACACCACAATTGCTTTTAGAGCTCCTAAACCAGCTGGTGAGAAACTGTTCTTTTCTCTGCACACTGAAGGGCAAGTTGAACAGAAAATCTGTCCCTTCCTCCATTATCTCTGAGCACCAAAGCAAAGAACTGAAAAAAAAAAAAAAAAAAAAATTAAAAAAATAATCATTTTGTGCCCAGGCTGGTATTTTAAAGAGCTTTATAAGATTGATTCAGCCAGTGCTATCAACACTAATTTTAACAAATATTTTTACTTGCAAAAATATTGTGCTGAATTAAGAATGGCACATGTTGTGTGCCTTTCACAAAGCATGGGGTGGCTGCTGCCATGCAAAGGTGGGTGCAGGGTCAGACCCTTTACCTTCAGAACTGGTCCTGCCTTCTGGAGGGACAGAGATTCATCTGTCAGAATCTCTTGGATCTTCCGGAGCTGCACCCTGGCTCTTGGCTTACCTGTGGATAACTGGGCTGCTGTGGGGCACCACAGAACTTTCAGCTTGGTACCAACACATAGGGACTGCAGAATGCAAGCAACATCTTCATGGGGCCAGCAACAGCCTGGGAAGGAAAAAACAGCATCAGAAACGTGTGAGATGGAAAAGTTTTGGCTGTTTGAGCTAAAAAATGTAGACTAAAAATCTCTGTGGCAAAGAACAACCTTTTTCACGAGGATTCCAGCAGAATAAATGACATAGGTGTTGGAATACCAGCCAGTGCCCACAGCAAAGACAATTCCCTGTCCTGTGGGCTCCATACACCACACGTGGACATGGCACTATCCTGACTACTTCCCAAAGCACTTCTCTGCAAGAAGCACTGGAGAACCACACAAGGCAAGAGTTCTGCAAGTGCCAGATAATTTTGCAGCAGAAAAGTTGTAAAATAGGAAGGATTCTAGCAACCACAATAAATCAAATATTCATGGCTTGTAGATATTCCAGTGAATCTCTAAGTTACGTCCGGGCAAAAACAAACACAGGGCAAACTTTCCAAAGTATGGTTTCATAACAAAATTTCAGATTGTCTGTTATTGTTTGTGGGAGAACATGAGGTTACAAGCTGCCCAGCTTAAGAAGACAAGGAGAATCTACACCTCCCTAACATATATTTTTACTGACAAAGGAATTAAGACCAAGAATTTGGGTAAATGGAGGGGTAAAATTGAAATATGGATGAGGTCTTACCTCCTAGGACACTTAATTTGCTAGAGTACAAACAGTTTTGCTGTGCATGGCTCTCCTTGCTAAACCTCTTTGTTTTCAAACTCCCTTCCTCCATGGCAGAACTGAGTAAGTTCCATATGTCAGAGCTTTAGGTTAAAAGCTTTGTGATGAGTTAATTTTAATGGATCCATTACCAGTCTGTTGGGCTGTTGTCATGAGGAGCTCAGGTGGCTTCTTGTTAAGATCAAAAGCAATGTGCCATTTGTCCCAGCTCCATCTGTCCTGTGACAGCACTGGCTCCACGTGAGCTCACAGAGTGTTTTCCTGCCATTTCTAAATGAAAATTGAACCTCTTAGAGAAGCCAGGCCAAAATCACCAGAGACCAGTCACAAAAAACAAGTTAGCCAGTTTGCTGGGTACTGATCTAACAGCTACCATCTTCCCAAAGTCCAGACTACACTAAACAAGACTCTTTTCCTCTGTAAGAAGCAATTCAGTTTGCTGTGTTTGATACACATGCAGAAGAACAAAAAGCCAGTTGGTGAGCAAACTGCTGATGCTCCCACAGGGGAATTCAGGTTCGTGTTCTGTCACCTTTCCCTGCAGTAATATAAAGGGTCTGACACACTTTCCTGTATTTCATACCCAGCTGTTAAACTCGCAGATGAACCTGAACCTTCTCACTTGTCCAGGTCATTCCCCTCCTCTGCACAACGAGGCTGAGAACACAGAGCCACAAAACCCAAGCAGGTAATTACCTTTCCCCAGTGGTCAGAACACTAAGAGCTTTACAGCGTCTCAAGGGTCATCTTAAAGAACAGTGCTTTGGGAAAGCAGGAGCTGTCCTGGTGCTTCTGCAAATACAATCAGTTGTATTAAACTCTCCGGGTCAAAAGGCCAGATGTCCCCAGGAAGCAGGTGAGAGGAGCAGCATGGCACGAATATTGACCATCACAATTAGAAAATACAGTTCAGCTTCTTGTGGTTCTCTGACCAGCCACTGCTGAGATACCAGTTACATTTCTCAGACAAAACTATCGTTCCTGAGCTATGAATTAATTCTTGCTGTCTCTTGGTAGCCCAGTATTTCCACTGATGTGTCACACATCGCCTGCTGCTCCTTTTTCAGTTTGTCAGTGTTTGATCCTGTGCTGCCTCACACTCCTCCCTCTTTTTGTCCCTCATTCTCTGTTTTGTGATTTTATAAATGCAAGCATCAGGAACAGTTACATAAGATTGTCTCCTTTTCTAGCTTCAGGTAATACTTTTATCCACAGACTAAGACTGAAAAAGGAAATACTTAGGAGTTCAACTTCCTTCACTATTTCCAAGACAGTACCCTTAAACAGGAACACAGATTTCTACATATGTGATAAAATCTCTTTGTATTAAAAGATGTACTGAAAAGAAACATTCAGAACTATTCTGCACAAAGCACAGGATGGCTAAAGTCCTTACCTAAGCCATACACTCCAAATCCCAATTCAGGCTCCCAGGAAACAGGCGGGATACCCTTTATGTGATGTCCATATTAACAGGAAAAGGTTTAGTTATGAATTCTCCCGGAGGCAACAGACTAAGTGCCATGGTGGTGGCCCCAAGGAAAGCAGGCCTTTGGCATAGCAAGAGCAGCAAGCACAATTTTCACATAAGCTGGGCTCACATGGACCTCCACAAGCACCTGAATTCTGGATGCCAGGCCAAAGGACAGTGCAGGAGCTATGGAGAAGAAAGATAACAAGGAAAATAGGAATTAACCCCCCCAAAAATTAAGTCATTAGATAATTACAAATGCTTTAACTTCTCCTGAGCTTCATCAAAAGAAAGGTGGCCAGCAGGACGAGGGAAGTGATAGTCCCCCTCTACTCTGCCCTCGTGAAACCCCACCTGGAGCACAGCACCCCGTTTTGGGGTTCCCAACACAAAAAAGACATGTAGCTGTTGGAGCAAATCCAGAGCAGGGATATGAAAGTGCTTTGAGGGCTGGACCCCTCTGCTCGGGAGCCAGGCTGGGAGAGCTGGGAATGTCCAGCCTGGGGAAGAGAAGGCTCTGGGGAGACCTGATGGCACTGTTTCACTCTGCTCACTTTCCCTGGTACCAAATAATCATCAAAAGGAAAATGAGAGCAAATGATGTTTCAGAGTGAGGAGATGCTCATCATTTAAGGGAACTCCACAGCTGCGACTTAAGACTGTGATCATCTCTGCTGAGGGCAGCAGATCCCCAGGAATTACATTCCTCAACCTCTTGTAGACCCTACAGATAAGACATCAACATTTTACTAGTTTACAAAACTTTTATCACGATCAAATCATCACAGTAATGTTACTGTGGCAAAACTACACAACCTTCCTGAAACATCTCTTTATTAAGGGATTCAGGTTAGTTCACGTGTACTGGCAGTTAACAGCAATAGCTCAGCAGTTTAAAAAACCTATTAAGAATATCCTAGGAATGTTGCTGGCTCTAGATTTAGCTGCCAATTAATGATTACTTGCTGATTTTCTCTAGCCTCTAGCTGGGAAGGCATTAAAGGAAACTCCCTCCATGCACTGTGGCCTAGTGCATGACCGACATTTGTGTTGAATGCTCACCTTGTGTCTGCTTTTGTTGCCTTGTCTCTGCTTTATGTCTCATTTGGATCCATTTCCATTCCCAATGCCATTCCTGAAAATGCTCAGCTCACGTGGGACTGCTTTTCATTCACTAAACTTGGCCTGAAAAGATGGGTGTCAACACAAACCCAGTTCTAAATACACGACAGCTCTTGAGCACCACACACACTGCACCCATGCACCTCACTCCACTCCAGCCCCTCTACACCGACTGAGCTTGTATTGGGATGGCAAAAATTAAATTGGACTTTGTGCTTATGGATCACATGCGTTAGTTTTTCTACAACTGATATCCCTTTCCTGGCTAATTCTAGCAGAAATAAAGGTATCAATAAGCAGCAGTTTCTGTTGAGCACACATGAAACCACTGACTCTGTCTCAGCCAATAAAGATGCTTCTACTGATGTTCTCTCTGATTTTACATCCATGAATACTAGGACGTATAGTAGTCCTTCTTGCAGCTTTACTTCTCTCTAGTGGAAAAATAATCCCCTGCACTCAAAGTTATCCCAGCCATTCCAAACCCTCCACTTCCACTGCAGAAACCTGAACTGCAGCTGGCCTGGCCCAGTAGCTGACCTGCTGATTTAGTTTTGAGGGGGTTTTAGACACAAGATACTACAATAAAATTTCACAAGTAAACTATTAAGTATCTAAAATATGCAGTATTACATTATTTTTACCTTCAATATCACCAGCACATAGCTTAAGGAAGAAAGCCATCATAGAAGGAAAAAAGGACTTTGAAAGATGTCACAGTGACGACCATCAGTCATTTTCCAACTTTCCAGCTCAAAGTCAATCTAAAAAAGCCAGCATATTTCTAGCAAGAAAGCAAGAAATCACAGTTCCTCTCTGCTTCTAAACCCAAGCTGCTCGTATAAAAGACTTATGGTATCATTTTCCAGCTTTCAACAGATGAGTCATAATTTACAAATAAACAAACAAAATATCATGCATAGAAATTTTTTCATAGATTAGTAAGATAGATAGATTGATAGATAGACAAGGCAGATAGAGAGATATGGATGCACTTGCCTGTATAACTTTGTATAGAAAGGGACGGGAAAGTGAGACGTTATGTTCTTTCACACATGGCAAACAATCTTTTTTCCGGGAGAATCAGCTTCCTTCTTCAATGACCACCAGGATGCCTGAAGACAGCACCAAGAAGGCTCTCTGACACCAATGGCCTGCGTGTGCAGCACTTCAAGAAAGTAATGCCTGCCTCTTAATACTACAGTGATGTTAAGGAGGTTTGTACCCAATTTTTGGTGACAAGATGAATGACCTGAAGCCATTTACTGTAAAATTGCTGCACAAGCACCATGGAAAATCACAGCCAAAAGAAGGAAGGAACCAAGGTGTCCAACAACCATGGCCCAAGCTGCCAGAGAGCCCCCTTTAAGCCTGGCTGCACTGCCGCCCCAACGAGCACCAAAAGCAAAGGGCTCTACTGAGAAGAAGCAAATCTAACTCACTGCCAGCATATAAATTTAAAGGGTGAAAAATTAGAAAACCCTGCACAGTCAGCCTGGATTCCCAAGGAGAAGCATTGGAAGGCTCTGCCGCTCAACACTTGCCCAGCGTGTTCACAGAGGTAACTGGTAGATACTGGTAGATACGCTGTGCCCTCTGAACGAGCAGAGCCAGCCTCCCTTCAGTGAGAGAAGCCATGGCCTCAGCCGTGCCCCCGGCTGCCTCCTGTGCCCCAGCAAAGGGCCTTGGCTGAAAATGTTGGAGTGTTTGGCTGCAGCACAGGCCCAGGGTGTAGCGAGGCCCTTGTTGTGCCTCCCAGCGCTGCTCGGCAGCCCCATGGGGCCCCACGGCCACAGCCCTTCCCCGCCAGGGCCCTCAGCAGCCCAGCCCGGCCTGGGCCCTGCAGCCCCGACTGGCCCCACGCGATGGGCTCTGCCCACTGTGCCCGCTGTGCCCGCAGGCCTGGCCCAAGGCTTTGCAGGATGCTTCCTCTCTGCTTTGCACAACCTCAGCCCAGAGCGTCCCCTTAGCTGTGGGGGCGGCTTAGCTGTGCTGAGAAGACTGAAAAAAGCCCTGAAAATTAATCCTGCTGTGCAATTCCCGAGCAATCCCTGCACATTTCGGCAGAGACTCCAAAGTAGCTATGTGGGCCTCACAAGGTCCAGGCCCAGATGATCCCACCAAAAGAAATGTGCCTGAGCCCAGGCACCCCCAGCATGGGCTCCCCCAGCCCCTCGGGGCCCCGCTGCTGGTTCCAGCAGCCCCGTGCCTGGCTCCTGCCCGCCCACACCATGGGCATCCACGGATGCTCCCGGACATGGAGCTCAGGCAGTGCTGGTGCTGTGTGGGCTTTGCTGGCAGTACCACCCGGACACTGGTGTGAAAACTCCAACTCTTTATTTGAACATAAAACATGGCCCAACATACTGGGGAAGATGTGGGGGCCCGCCTTCAGTCCCGGCCAGAGACGAGGGGGCTCTGGGGCAGAGGGTCTCGGTTTGATAGCATGGGCAATGGGGTGATGTCAGCAGCGGGGTTTAGCTGAGGCAGGGCATCTGGGTACAGACGTGAAGAACTGTGATGACAGGACAAGTTCCCCTGGACTGAGCTGTTTGGTTGCTCTTGTGAGTGTGCAGAGCGGTGCCTGTGGAGAGAGGAGGTGGCTGAGGCCCCCAGCTGCAGGTGGGACAAAGGGAGCCTCCTGCACAGCAGGGCCAAGGCTCCGCAGCATGGCCCAAGGTGGACAGCTGCCCCTCAAGGCCCCAGCGAGCAGGGGATGGCTCCGGGCATGGACCCTGGCCGGCAGTGAGCCCCAGAGCACGTCTGCCTTTCAAGGGCAATGTCGTCCTCCACTCTTTCTCCTCTCCACCATGCTTTGCCTCTGCCCAATGGTCCTGGGGCTGCTCTTGGCCAGGCAGCCTCAGTGGGAGACAGCACTGGCTTCAGCCCAAGCAGCCTCCCCAGGAAAAGGCCCAGCAATGAAGAGGCCAATTAGAGCACTGGACAGCAGCAGAACCCTCAGCAGAGTTATTTGGAAAACTCGCCACAACTCCACAGCAGCCTCACTGGGAATGTTTCTTAGTTTGAGCAGCCTTTAAAGGAAGCTGTTTGAGGGAGAGGTCAGCAAAACACTCAAGATTTTCTCTTCTGGGAATACCAGATTTCGACGGAGCACAATATGAAGAAAGCTGCACCACCAACCAGGATGCCCATCAACTTAAGCAAACAATATGTTCCCCAGCAGAAAACTTTTCTCATGCTTTTCTGGATAATGTGAGCACTTGTTGTGGTGCCAGCTGTGTCTGCAGGAGCAATGTGGATGGTGAGCCTGAGCTGCACACTGCTGCTGAGCTGGCAGCACGCTGGCTATGGCCAGGACACACTCTGTTTCCCCCAGTGCTTGGGCCAACAGGCCCTCTCAGGACACACTGGAGCCCTGAGCTTCCCATTTCCATTTTCCTCAGCATTGGACACCCTCTGCAGCCCCTCCCAGGTTTCAGGACCCATCTGCCACTGAGGGACCCCAGCAGGGCTGATAACTTCCTGAGTACCCTAAACCTGCTTGGGATAATGCTTCTACTCTGTGCCAATCTTCTCCAGGCAGTATTTGTCAAAGGCATGGATAAGGACAAGCAAAATGTTCAGGGTTTTGGAACAGCTCCAGGACCCTCCCTCCTCCAAATACCCTCCAATCCTGATCTACCCCAAGATGGAAATTTGCAGGGGATCTCAGGGTCAGCATTGCCCTTGGTGCAGTTTGGACACCCTGTCAGCTGATGCCAAATGCCTTCCTGCACAGGCTGGGGAGAAGCTGCAACCAGACCAGGCCGGGAAACAGCCCTGCAGGATGTGAAAGCAGAAGCAGGGCAGCAAGGCTCCAATGGATCCCTTCCTGCTGTGCTGGGCACAGAGTGTCCAGATGTGCAGCAAAAGGCCCTGGCTGCTGAGTGTCAGGAGAAGGCTGAGGGAAATGCACCCACCATGCTGTGTCTGAAGTTCAGTCAGGACTTGGTCCAAATGTTTGGATGCCTCTAAGGATTCCTTATGTCCTGTATGTTTGTTCTTCCCTCTTGGAGGACCTTGAGAGAAAGTATTTGCATTTCCCGTTAATGGATCACACCAAACAAGTGCTGAAAAAGGAGCTGGAAAAGTCCTCCCTGCAGACACACCTGTAACTCAACAGCCAGAGAAGCTTCTGTAAGCTCTGCTGGTGTGCATGGGCAGCACTGAGCCGCAGGAACAGTGAGGGGATCCTGCAGGGCGAGGGCACACACGTGCAGGGCTCTGTCCTGGCACCTGCAGCGATGCCCCACTGGCCAACTTTGAGCTCTGAGCTTGCAGCTCTCCCAGGGGAAAGGCCTTGACCTACCCTCACCATCTCCCAGAGGCTCAGTCACGGACATGGGTTCGGAATCCAGATCATCTTCATCAACAGGCTCAGCGGAAAACAAATGGAGGACAGAACAGCTCCCGTGACACTGCTCAAGATTCTTCATCAGGCTGGAGTGGCAGCGAGTGCATCTCAGCAATGGGATCCCTCCTTGGCACTCCCTCACCTCTGCCTTCCACTCAGGAGCACAGGCAGAGGCACCACGTGCCTGCAGTGGCCCCACACTGGGATGGAAGGAGCCCCTTGCAGGGCAGGCAGGGCACAAAGGACTGCCGGGAGCTGCCAGCCGCTCCAAACTCCGCCCCAGCCAGAGCCAGGGCTTGGCAGCAGCAGCAGGAACCCCTCAGGCTCCCTGGGGCCATCAAAGGAGCCATGCAAGGCACAGAGCCCCGGGGCACATCCCTGGGCCCAGAACCTTCCCTCTCTGCTCTTCTCTGTGCCTGCACAGAGCACGCGGAAGGAGCAGCTGGCATTTCGCACGGGAAGAAGACTGACAGCTAAATGCTCCTTCCTCCCACTGACAGCGATCCTGCGGGATCACTCAGGGCTCGAGAAGGGAGCAGGGCAAGATTTCCAGATTCTTTCAACCTTCAGAGGATTGTAAGGGAAATGGCACATGAGTGAGATCTTGCCATGTTGACACTGCCATGTTGATTATTCTGTCAGGAAAGGGATGCTTTCCTGACAGAATAATAAGAGGTGAACTTACCTCCACCAAGCTCCAAGATATTCAGCCTGTCATTCACCAGTTTTTCCACATAATCCATCTCACGATCCCAATCTAGAAGAGAGCACAGATTGCAACCATTTCCGTGGGGTGCTGGGATCCCATTCTCTCTTAGGCCCCTGGGCACTGCAAGGCGGTTGCATAATGCTGTGGGAGCTAGATGTCAATGGACAAGGCCAAAGCTCCAGAAGGGCCTGGGGTGCTCTGGGATGGCTCCTGTCCGCTGTCCACCCTCTTTGCAGGCCCTGTGCAACATCCCTGGGGAAGACACTGGACCAGCCCAGGGCCCCTCGGGGCTCTCTCAGTCCCACAAAGGAAACCCCCTGTAAACCCCTGGGGAAAAGCATTCCCAACACGTTCCATGGAGAAGAGGCCTCTGTCCCAGGAAAGGGGAAGGCAGGCCTCTGGCTCACCTGCTCTCCACGCTCCCACCGGAGCAGCCTGGGCAGCCCTGGCATGCAGGGCCACTGCCAGGAGGAGCAGGAGGAAAAGGCGCAGAGCAAGGGCCATGGTGCCTTGCCCTCAGCCAGTCCCACAGCTCTTGCTGCCACCACTGTCCTGACACCGCTGTATCAATGTCAGCACCGCTGCTGCCGCTGCTGCTGCAACAGTTGTGGTCAAGGACTGACTGGTCGGTCGTTGTGGTGCTGTGCAACCACAGGGCTCCGTGACCTCTGTGACCTCATGGCCCTGCTGTGACCTCACGGCCTGGGTGCGGATGGACCGCAGCTTCGGAAGTTTCCTTCCTGGGGAGGGAGCTCGTCCTGCAAGGCAGCTCTGTGCAAGGACTGGGACAGTCCCCACCAAGGTCTGCCCTGTGCTCTGGGCAGTGGCACAGGGGCAGCGAGAGCTCATGTGCCCTCAGAACAGGAGAACACAGCCAAGGATTTCTGAGCTCCTCAGGCGCTGTCAGCCACAGCCCACGAGGCTGAGGAGGGAGTGATCTGTGTCTGGAGACAATGCGCGATTCCCTCCTGTTGGCAGCTTCCCGGCTGGAGCTCCGTTTGGCACCTTGTGGGGGGCCAAGGCTAACGCAGCCCTTTTGTTCCATGGGCGAGCTGAAGCCTTTACTTCACCATTTCCTCTTTGTGGGAAATTTAAGGGACTCAAAGAACAAAGTCAGTCAATAAAACAGAGGGAGAACCACTCAACCTCTTGAATGCTTTGAAGGAAACCTTGAGAAGCACACAGTGGGTCTGTGCTGCCTGACCAAGCCTGTGGCCTTCCATGGTGGAGTGACTGTCAGTGGACAAGGCAAGAGCTACAGAGGCCACTGCTCGGGACTTCTGTAATGCCCTGGACTCAGTCCCCCCCATCCAGCACCCTTCTCCTTCATTTGGAGAGCTCCAGATCTGCTGGAAGCTGAGGAACTGGCTGGGTGGTCACATCCAGAGGGTTGTGGTCAATGGCTCAGAGTCCCGATGGACATCAGTGACCAGCGGTGTCCCTCAGGGCTCCAAACTGGGACCAATGGGATTTAATACCTTCATTAATGCCAAGGACAAAGGGATGGAGGGCACCCTCAGCAGGTTTGCAGGTGACACTGAGCTGAGGGGCCACTGACACCCCTGAAGGACAGGGCCGTCCAGAAGACAAGCTCGAGAAGTGACCCACAGGAATCTCTCTGAGCTTCATGATCTTAGATAGCCACCATGATTTCTTTAACAACAAAATGTTTCCTCCTTCCTACTCAGTCCAACTCTGCCTTCCATCAAGAAATGGTTACAGGAAATACCAAGAGACACTGGCCATGGTCTTGCTGTTAAAGACTGAGGCAAAGGCAGCACTTTGAGTAGTGAGTGTCCTGGTGGTGCTGCTGAACACGATGAGTGCTGGAGGTGCCTCCCAAAATGAGCTCTTGTGACTCCCCAAGTCTTTCACCACTTGCTCAGTGAACAAGCAGCTCATTGTAGTGCAAAAAATACTGAGCAATAAAAGAAATACAATCCCTTCCCTGGGAAGACATGTCCCCATCCAGCTCCAAGGAGAACAGTAATAGAGTTCTAGTAAAGTGACTTGAGCTCTAGATAAAATCTCTTTACTTATACTTTTTATATGAAGTTGTGGTTAGAAAGAAGTTTTATTTTATACAGTTACATTTAGGAAAGTCATTAAATAACAGGTACTTTTAAGGCGTCAAATACTTGAACTGCAGCAAATTCCTTCCTGATTTACATTCAGCAGCATCTGCTGTCAGGGAGGGAGGGATCAGAAGGTCCTGTCCAGGGGGTGGGAGCAGATGTAGGCCCTCTTCTCCAAGATCTGCTTTGCAGCTTTTTTAATGGAATCATCCAGGTTTTCAGAAGCATTTATGGAGAAACAGAGAAAAGTCAGCTAGGATGCCATGAAGAGCTATTTTAAATTTCTCTCAGAAAGCATTTTTGAATACATGTAAATGCAAGTATGGGAGTGCCACAAAGAAACTGAACGTTCTCTTCTGAAAAGATTGATTATTACAGACTGAGTTTATTACAGACTGTTGAACTGGTCAGCACTTCCCAAACAGTCCTGATGCCTAATTTCTATCATCAGTTATTTTACAGGAGTATTTGCTGCTGATAGATTTTATACTCCCCAGAAAAAGAACCCTGGCAGTTTGCTTTAGCTATGAAGTGAAGAGACTATGTTCAACAAGTTCCAGCTCTGCTCCTTGTTCGAATTGAAAGCAGAACAAAATTATTCTCTTGGTCACATCAAACCCACCTACTTTTGATCACAGTCAGTGAAAAACATGAGAATGTAAAAATTACTCTATAGTACTTACATTTTTCTACTTGACACAAGGCGCAATTACTCTAAACGCAGGCTTCCGTGCAGCAAGTATTTTTAGGAAGCGCCTGGAAAAGGAGTAAAACTGAGTTAAAAGCTAGTGAATGAATTTTATAAACAAAATCATGTAGTTAAAACACAGTAATTGAAACTTCTCCAAGCCCTTTGATAACGAAGCCCTACAGCCCAGTCATGAGCAGCGCAGCCTTAGCTGTGCCTTTGACCCCAGAGCTGCCCAGGGTCAGGGCTGGGATGAGCCTGCACCCAAAACTGGCTCCAGGAGTGATTGGGAATCAATCCAGAACACAACTCACACACACAGAGCAAAGCCTCAAGGCCAAACCCAAAGCTTCAGCAGTTTGGATTTAACACTGAATGGCAGCGAATGTGCTTCCCTTCTAACATAACTGTAACCAGGAAACTTTAGGTTAGCTACTGAATAACCTCTTTGCTGTCCCCAAATTTATTGCCAAAACACCACTGTGACTATGTGTTATTATTTATGATTATATGGAAAGAGTTTGGGAAGAACTGCACGGCATTTAGAGATTGGAGAGAATGTGCAGATTTGTAATCAGGTTCTAAATGGCTATATATGTGTTAAACAAGTATTTGAAACACATTGATAGTGTGCAGCTCAACGAGCAGAGCCCCTGAGAGGCTGCTGCACTCCCACCCCAAGTGATTTAGCCAAGTTCTTTCACACCGTTTGCTTTATGAGGAGCCTCCTGCACAGCAGGGCCCAGAGCTGGCAAGGCTCCCCAGCACGGCTGGAGCTGCTGGCACACCTTGGCCCAGGTGGACAGCTGCCCCTCAAGGCCCCAGCGAGCAGGGGATGGCTCCGGGCAGGGTCCCTGGCCAGCAGTGGCCCCAGAGCACATCTGCCTTTCAAGGGCAATCTTGTTCCCAACCCTTTCTCCTCTCCACCGTGCTTTGCCTCTGCCCAGTGCTCCTGAGGCTGCTCTTGGCCAGGCAGCCTCAGTGAGAGCGAACGCTGCCTTCAGCCCAAGCAGGCTCCCCAGGGCAAGGCCCAGCAGTGAAGAGGCCAATTAAAGCACTGGACAGCAGCAGAACCCTCAGCAGAGCTATTTGGACAACCATGGACTGTCACAATTCCACAACAGCATGATTATTAGTCGGGTTACAAATGTCGTGAGCAGAGTTGAAAAAAAATTTTGGAGAAAAATCAACAACTTACTGTCTATTCTCACGGAACCTCCGGATCCCAAAATAGCAACACCACAGGACAAGTGGCACAGTGAAGATTGTGATTACTGTGCCTATCATGCAGGACTTGCGCACATCCCGGGGGCAAACAATTCTTGGGAGTCGCACTGGACCTGGGTCATTTGTTCCTGTATCACGGATAACATCTGCGGGAGCAACGTGGATCGTGAGCCCGAGCTGCGCACTGCTGCTGAGCTGGCAGCGCCTTGGCTACAGCCAGGACGCTCTCTGTTTCCCCCAATGCTGCGCCCTGCAGGCACCTTGCCGCCCCTTGGCACAGGCTGTGGCACCCAACAAAGCCCACAAGGCCGGGAAGAGAGCCTGCGGGGAGCACAGCTGCTTGGGCAGTCGCTCCTTCGAGGGACACGAGCCAAAGCCATCCCTGCAGCGGCTGCTGCCAGCCCCAACCCTCCCTGCCCTGCTGGGACAGCTCCCACAGCCCAAGGGGACAGAGTCAGGCCCTCGCAGGACACAGGGCTGACCCTGCCCAGTGTGGGAACCAGCGACTGCTCTGGCCCTGGGCTCGCCCTAGGGATCCTGCTCAGGGCTGCTCCTGTGCCTTGGGCCTCTGGGCACTCAGGGCAGCTCGAGGAGGCAGCTGCAGCAGGAGGGATGTTGGTGCACAAGTCCCGTTTGCCATGGGCTGTGGAATGTGCTCCAGAGGCCTCAAAGCCAAGGCATCTCCAGCTTTGGCTGCTGCTGGGGGAAGAGCTGCTGCCACAAGGGGGAAGAGCTGCTGCCACACAGCCCCACCAAGGGCTGAGCCTGCCTGAGCCCTGCACAGCAATTACCTTCTGTGGCACTGTCTGGGATCTCCTCCCTTCGAGCATCAGCGGCTGGCTCAGAGACATTGCTCTCTCCTGGGTGTGCTGCCTTCAGCAAAGCCTTTTGGTCCATCTCTGGAGAAAGGAAGAGGCACAGCTGGATCAGATGGAAGCATTACCCATCAGGGAGGCAGCATGTTAAGGAGGTAATACTTGTCAAAGACATGGATAAAGTTCAGGAAAAAGCCCAGGCTCTTCAGGCTGGGCCAGGGACCTCCCTCCTCCCAACATCTACCCCTCCTGATCTCCCCCGGAGACTGGGTAATTGCAGGGGATCTCAGGGTCAGCATTGCCCTTGGTGCAGTTTGGACACCCTGTCAGCTGATGCCAAATGCCTTCCTGCAGAGGCTGGGGAGAAGCTGCAGCCAGACCAGGCCGGGAAACAGCCCTGCAGGGTGTCAAAGCAGCAGCAGGGCAGTGAGACTGCAGTGGGTTTGGGTTAGGCACAGAGTGTCCAGATGTGCAGCAAAAGGCCCTGGCTGCTGAGTGTCAGGACAAGGTTGAGGGAAATGCACCCACCGGCTTAGTTTCCAGGCTGTTCTTCTTTGTTCCCCTCCTAAGTTGTACCCCATTGGTTGGTTTGGATTATGTATCCTCCCCTCCCTTGTAATGATTGGTTGTTACCCCTGTCCCTCTTCCCTATGGCTTTCCCGGTTGGCCTGCGTGCCAAACCACTCCCTCTCTCCTTCCCCTTAAGACCCTATTCCACTGTGTGCTCAACGGCCATTTTGTCCTGCTCACTGGGACACCTTGCTGCCTGACACCAACTGCCGCTGACAGCTTGCAGCCTCCGGAGCTCCAGACCCCACGCCCGTCCCTGCTTCTCCGCCCCGTCTCTCCTTCCCCGGACCTTCCCTACTGCACCGCATAATAAACCACTGGAGAACCGCAGACTGCCTGCTGTGCGTCTTTCTGCCGCGCGCCCCCAGCCTACCCGCCTGCTTTCTTTTTATTTACAACAACACTCCCTCACCCAGGCCCTGGCTGCTGAGTGTCAGGACAAGGTTGAGGGAAATGCACCCACCGTGCTCTGTCTCCTGTTCAGCCAGAATTCGGTCTGCTTGTTCAGATACCTCCAGGGATTCCTTCTCTTCTGTAAGTTTGTTTTTCCTTCTAGGAGGACCTTAGAGCAAAGCAGTTCCATGTCACAGGAATGGATCACACCAAAGCAGTGCTCAGCCCGTGGGCTCAGCAGGGACACACTACTCACCCCTGCGACGGGAGCCAGGCTTGCGCGCAGCATCCAGCCCAGGAGCTGGAAAAGTCCTCCCTGCAGACACACCTGTAACACAGAAGCTCCTGACACCTGGTTCTTGCCAGGTGGCCAATGATTATATTCTGAGGGGATGTTGAGAACTTACCTGCAGAAGATCCCAAGCGTTCCAAGCCCTTTTCTATCCCTGCTGCTGGAGAAGCCTTCCCAGCACCCTCATCTAGAAGAGAGCACAGATGAGAACTATTTCCATGGTGTGCTGGGATCCCCTTCTGCCTTAGGGCACTGGGCACTGCAAGGGGGTTGGGTAAGGCTGTGGGAGCCAGATGTCAATGGACATGGCCAAAGCTGCAGAGGGGCCTGAGGAGCTCTGGTCTGGCTCCTGTCCACTGTCCACCTTCTTTGCAGGCCCTGTGCAACATCCCTGGAGAGGAAATGGGATAAGCCCAGGGCCCCTCAGGTTTCTCTAACAAAAAGGAAACACTCACTAAGGGACTGGGGCAATGCCACAGCTATCCCTCCATGCCCTGCTGGGACAGCTCCCACAGCCCAGGGAGATGGAGTCAGGCCCCTGAGGACACACTGCAGACCTGCTCTCCCCCTCTGCCTTTTCCCCACCATGGGCACCCCTTGCAGTCACTCCCAGGTTTCAGGATGAGTCTCCCACACAGGGACCCCCGCAGGACTGCTCAGTAGCCGAGTCCCCTGAGCCCTCTCGAGATAATTCATCTGTGCTGTGCCTGTCTGGTCCGGGCTGTGCCTGCACTGCCAAGCAGCAGAGATGGCAGCTCAAGCCTCAGCAGGGCTCAGGCCCAGAGGCCCAGCAGTTACCTCCTGTGGCTGTGCCTGGCATCGCCTCCCTTCCTTCAGCAGAGGCTGCCAATGAGCCACTGCTTCCTCCGGGAAACTTCGCCATCAGCACATTCATTCCGTTTATCACTTGAGAAAGGAAGGGGCACAGCCAGATTAGATGGAAGCATTCAACATTTTGAAAGGTGGAATATTCTGATGGCAATACTTTTCCAAGAAATGGATACGGTTCAGAAAATTGGATGGGTTTCTGGGGACTCCAGCAGGACCCTCCCTCTTCCAAACAGCTGCCACGCCTTTTCCACCCAGAGCCTGGGAAATTGCAGGGGATCTCAGGGTCTGCAGGGCCCATGGG
>NW_028147433.1:0-26212 GCF_008360975.1 Lichenostomus cassidix
ACCAGTGGGAGATCACACGTCAAGATTGAAATTAAAAATAAGTGAAATAATACAAGGAAAAGCACTGACAAAGTCAGATACAACCTAACACCCTGTTAGGGTGGTAGTAGCAGTCCAACTGAAGTAGTCCAGTTGAAGTGGTGATCCTGTGAAGGTCTAGTCTCCAGCTGAAGATCCAGTGGTAGCTCTGGTCCTCTGGGAACCCAGTAGACAGGGCTAGCTCAGGCAGTTCCAAGGCCAGGTTATATCCACGTGGGAACACCTGGCTCCTCCCTCCTGGGCAGAGCATCCCACAATGGGATGAGACAAGTCCATGAGTCACACGGTGGGTCCCTGATGGCCCATTGCCTGTCATGCGGGGTGGGTCATTAGCAGCTGATAATAGCTAACGGATGGCCCATTGCCTGTCATCCGGAGTGGGTCATTAGCAGGTGATAGCAGCTAACGGCCCACAGCTGGTGGTAATAGAATACTTAACTACATCTATATTGCAACCTAGGACATTATCCACCCCTTATTCTATTACCAACTACACAGTTCTCACTTAAGATAAGGTCTCCTTGTGGTACACAACGGGTTTCCCCATCTGCCTGCATCACCCACCAAGTATAACCAGGTCCTTGGGCAAAAACCACTCCACGGATGGGTTTGCCTTTCCCTGACGTGGGACTAATCCAAACAGTCTTTCCTAAAAAACCTCTTACGTGTACCACAGGGACTTTATCTCCATCCACTGTGTGCAAAGGTTCGGACTCGGCAGGACCGGCTCGATTGATAGAACCCCTTGTGTTAACCATCCAGGTGGCCTTTGCTAAGTTCAGTTCCCAATTTTTTGAAGGTTCCCCCGCCAAGTGCCTTCAAAGTTGTCTTAAGTATTCCGTTGCACCGTTCAACTTTCCCAGCAGCTGGTGCATGATAGGGGATATGGTATATCCATTCAATTCCGTGTTCTCTAGCCCAGGTGCTTATGAGGCCATTCTTGAAATGGGTTCCATTGTCAGACTCGATTCTCTCAGGGGTACCATGTCTCCAAAGGACTTGCTTTTCCAGACCCAAGATGGTGTTCCGGGCAGTAGCATGAGGCACAGGGTAGGTCTCTAACCATCCCGTGGTTGCTTCCACCATGGTCAGCACGTAGCGCTTTCCTTGGCAGGTTTGGGGAAGTGTGATGTAGTCAACTTGCCATACTTCCCCATACCTGTACTTTGACCATCGTCCCCCATACCACAGAGGCTTCACCCGCTTGGCCTGTTTGATTGCAGCGCAAGTCTCACAGCTGTGGATGACCTGTGAGATGTTGTCTATGGTCAAGTCCACCCCTCGGTCACGAGCCCACCTGTATGTCGCATCTCTCCCTTGATGACCAGAGGCATCATGGGCCGAACGAGCTAGAAATAATTCTCTTTTGTGCTGCCAGTCCAGATCCACCTGTGACACTTCCACCTTGGCAGCTCGGTCTACCTGCTCGTTGTTACGATGCTCTTCATTAGCCCGACTCTTAGGTATATGTGCATCCACGTGTCGAACTTTCACAGTCAGCTTTTCTGCCCGGGCGGCGATGTCCTGCCAAATCTCAGCGGCCCAGATGGGTTTTCCTCTGCGCTGCCAGTTAGCCTTTCTCCAGCGATCTAACCATCCCCATAGCGCGTTGGCTACCATCCAGGAGTCAGTGTAGAGATAGAGCCTTGGCCATTTCTCTCGTTTGGCAATATCCAAAGCCAGTTGGATGGCTTTAAGCTCTGCGACCTGACTCGATCCACCTTGTCCCTCGGTAGCCTGTACAGCTTGTCGTGTGGGGCTCCATACTGCAGCTTTCCATTTCCGATCTGTGCCTACAATTCGGCAGGACCCATCGGTGAAGAGGTATAGCGTCTTTCACTCTCCGGCAGCTCGTTATACGGGGGTGCTTCCTCGGCACGTGCTACTTGCTCCTCTACTTCCTCTGAAGATAATTTAAAAGTCTCACCTTCAGGCCAGTTTGTTATGATTTCCAGAATCCCAGGGCGATTTGGGTTTCCAATACGGGCGCGCGGTGTGATGAGGGCAATCCATTTGCTCCACGTGGCATCAGTGGCATGGTGGGTAGAGGGAACCCTTCCCTTGAACATCCACCCCAGCACTGGCAGTCGGGGTGCAAGGAGAAGTTGTGTTTCTGTGCCGATCACCTCTGAGGCGGCTTGGACTCCTTCGTAGGCTGCCAAGATTTCTTTCTCGGTGGGAGTGTAGTTGACTTCAGACCCTCTGTAACTTCGACTCCAGAATCCCAGTGGTCGGCCTCGGGTCTCACCAGGCACCTTCTGCCAAAGGCTCCAGGACAGACCATGGCTCCCAGCTGCAGAGTAAAGCACATTCTTTACCTCTGGTCCTGTCCTGACTGGTCCAAGGGCTACCGCATGAGCGATCTCCTGTTTGATCTGGGTGAAGGCTTGCTGCTGTTCAGGGCCCCAGTGGAAATCGTTCTTCTTGCGGGTTATGAGGTAGAGAGGACTCACGATCTGGCTGTACTCAGGGATGTGCATTCTCCAAAAGCCTATGGCGCCTAGGAAGGCTTGTGTCTCCTTCTTGTTGGTTGGTGGAGACATCGCGGTGATCTTGTTGATGACCTCAGAAGGAATCTGACGCCGTCCATCTTGCCACTTTACTCCCAGGAACTGGATCTCTCGGGCAGGTCCCTTGACTTTGCTCTTCTTGATGGCGAAACCGGCTTCCAGGAGAATTTTGATGATTTTCTCACCTTTCCCAAATACTTCCGTTGCTGTGTCCCCCCACACAATGATGTCATCAATATACTGCAGATGTTCTGGAGCCTCACCCTTTTCCAGTGCAGCCTGGATCAGTCCATGGCAGATGGTGGGACTGTGTTTCCACCCCTGGGGCAGTCGGTTCCACGTGTACTGCACACCTCTCCAGGTGAAAGCAAACTGAGGCCTGCACTCTGCTGCCAGAGGAATGGAGAAAAAGGCATTGGCAATGTCGATGGTCGCATACCACTTTGCTGCCTTGGATTCCAGCTCATACTGAAGTTCCAAAATGTCCGGTACAGCAGCACTCAGTGGTGGTGTGACTTCATTCAGGCCACGGTAATCCACCGTCAGTCTCCATTCTTCACTGGACTTACGCACCGGCCATATAGGGCTGTTAAAGGGTGAGTGAGCCTTGCTGACCACCCCTTGGCTCTCTAGATCTCGAATCATCTTATGGATGGGGGCCACAGAGTCTCTGTCAGTGCGGTATTGCCGGCGGTGCACTGTTGCTGTAGCAATTGGTACCCGCTGTTCTTCAATTCTCAGTAGTCCTACAGCAGATGGGTTGTCTGAGAGACCAGGCAGGGTATTCAGTTGTCTTATGTCTTCCGTCTCTACGGCTGCTATCCCAAAAGCCCAGCGATGTCCCTTTGGGTCTTTGAAATATCCACTCCTGAGATAATCTATGCTGAGGATGCATGGGGCATCTGGACCAGTCACAATGGGGTGTTTCTGCCACTCGTTCCCAGTTAAACTCACTTCAGCTTCCAGTACAGTCAGCTGCTGGGATCCTCCTGTCACCCCAGAAATAGAAATGGATTCGGTCCCCACATACCTGGATGGCATCAGGGTGCACGGAGCGCCGGTATCAACCAAAGCCGTGTATCTTTGTGGGTCAGACGTGCCAGGCCATCGGATCCACACAGTCCAATAGATCCGGTTATCCCTTTCCTCTACCTGGCTAGAGGCAGGGTTCCTCTAATCCTGTTTTTGGTGCACGATGTTCTTCTCCCGTAAATGTGTTCCTGAGGTTCCTTCAAGAGGATCAGTCATATTATCCTTTCCATTCTGTCGGGGGTTCTGTCCACAAGAGACTGGGGCAGTGTTGTACCTAGATGAGCCTCCTGAAGTGGATGTTTCTGTTTTCAGTTCACGTACCCGGGCTGCTAAGGAGGAGGTGGGTTTCCTATCCCACTTTCTCATGTCTTCCCCATGCTCCTGAAGGAAAAACCAGAGGTCACGTCGTGGAGTTTGTCTTCTTTCCCTGGCTGGGGGACGTCTGCTCCTGATGGCAGAGACTCTGGTTGGTTTCGGTGTGACATGGAAAAATCCTTCTTTGAACTCTTTCCTTAGTTTCTGGAGGCTCTCTTCAATCAAGCTCCGGACTTGCTCGGCCAGGTTTGTTTCCACTGATGAGACCTGAGTGCGTAGTGGAGCGGTGACAGTGTCCTCGTAAATTCTCAGTTTGTTTGTTAACACGCCCACCTGGTCTTCGCCTTCCCTCCACTGCAGTGTTGCCAGGTAACGAGAGTATATCTCTGGTCCGAGCCGCGCGAATCTTAGCCACATTTGGGAAGTGCACCGGACATTATCTGGGCTCTTGGGGAATCTCTCGTTGTCCGAGAAAATGATCTCTAGCACGGCCAATTCCCTCAGGCATCGGATACCTTGTTCTATTGTGTTCCATTTTCTTTGGTGCATCTGGAGGTCCTCTTTGCAGAGGTATCTGTCCCGTACACTCGCCAGCAATCTCCGCCAGAGGCTGAGAGTTTCCTGGGTTTTCCCAATCCCCTGGTCAATAACCACATCCTGGGACAGGGATCCCAGTTGCCTGGCCTCACTTCCGTCCAGAATGGTGTCATTAGCAGCGGCATCCCAGATGCGGAGCAGCCATGTTAAGATGGACTCGTTTGCCTGCCGGGTGAATTCCCTCCATAGGTCCCGCAGCTCCCCCAGGGATAGAGAGCGAGTGATGATCTCCGGCTCTGTCTCTTCTGCTGGGTGAGATGGTCCTGCCGCATCATCATCAGTCGCTATGCGGACTGATTTGCTCTTGGATTTCTTTTTCTGGACGGGGGCAACTGCTACGGGCTTCGGCTGTTCTGATTTGGTGGTGGTCTGTGTTGAGACATCGACTGCTCTTTTGGCTCTTTTCCTCTTGCCTGCTGATTTGCTTTGTTTCTCCTCCTCAAGGAGACAAAATATTGTTCTGATCTTCAGCAAGATGTACACAATGCTGATCAAAGAAAACAGAACTGACAAAAAGATTATGCCATCCTCAGCATCTAGAGGGAACTCAATATTGTCAAAAACGGCTGTGCCTGACCTGAAATGCTGGAAGAAACCGCTCTCTCCTCCTAACGCCAGAGGCTGGGTGTGATTGCTGAGGAGGTCCCAGACGTAGCAGCTCAGATTAGGCCAGGCAGATAAAATTGAGTATACGTTCCGAATGGTATTCATCGCCTCACAGGTTACCACGCAATAGGCATAATAAACCAATAGAGCAATTTTCATGCCATTCCCTGGTCGCAACAGGACCAATACGACAGGCAGATAGTTTCCCATTTGAGGAAAAATATAGAGAGCGAGATACAGAACCCATATAGATAAGCTGAGCATCATGGTGATAGGATTTCTGAGTTTCCCCAGGTCGTGCCCCACGTTGGGCGTCAAAATATGTATTGGTTTGAAAACAAACCAGTGGGAGATCACACGTCAAGATTGAAATTAAAAATAAGTGAAATAATACAAGGAAAAGCACTGACAAAGTCAGATACAACCTGACACCCTGTTAGGGTGGTAGTAGCAGTCCAACTGAAGTAGTCCAGTTGAAGCGGTGATCCTGTGAAGGTCTAGTCTCCAGCTGAAGATCCAGTGTAGCTCTCGTCCTCTGGGAACCCAGTAGACAGGGCTCCCTCAGGCAGTTCCAAGGCCAGGTTATATCCAGGTGGGAACACCTGGTTCCTCCCTCCTGGGCAGAGCATCCCACAATGGGAGGAGATAAGTCCATGAGTCACACGGTGGGTCCCTGATAGCCCATTGCCTGTCATGCGGGGTGGGTCATTAGCAGCTGGTAACAGCTAACGGATGGCCCATTGCCTGTCATCCGGAGTGGGTGATAGCAGCTAATGGCCCACAGCTGGTGGTAATAGAATACTTAACTACATCAATATTGCAACCTAGGACATTATCCACCCCTTATTCTATTACCATCTACACAGTTCTCACTTAAGATAAGGTCTCCTTGTGGTACACAACAGGTTTCCCCATCTGCCTTCATCACCCACCAAGTATACCCAGGTCCTTGGGCAAAAACCACTCCACGGATGGGTTTGCCTTTCCCTGAGGTGGGACTAATCCAAACAGTCTTTCCTAAGAAACCTCTTACGTGTACCACAGGGACTTTATCTCCATCCACTGTGTGCAAAGGTTCGGACTCGGCAGGACTGGCTCGATTGATAGAACCCCTTGTGTTAACCATCCAGGTGGCCTTTGCTAAGTTCAGTTCCCAATTTTTGAAGGTTCCCCCGCCAAGTGCCTTCAAAGTTGTCTTAAGTATTCCGTTGCACCGTTCAACTTTCCCGGCAGCTGGTGCATGATAGGGGATGTGGTATATCCATTCAATTCCGTGTTCTCTAGCCCAGGTGCTTATGAGGCCATTCTTGAAATGGTTTCCATTGTCAGACTCGATTCTCTCAGGGGTACCATGTCTCCACAGGACTTGCTTTTCCAGACCCAAGATGGTGTTCCGGGCAGTAGCATGAGGCACAGGGTAGGTCTCTAACAATCCCGTGGTTGCTTCCACCATGGTCAGCACGTAGCGCTTTCCTTGGCGGGTTTGGGGAAGTGTGATGTAGTCAACTTGCCATACTTCCCCATACCTGTACTTTGACCATCGTCCACCATACCACAGAGGCTTCACCCGCTTGGCCTGTTTGATTGCAGCGCAAGTCTCACAGCTATGGATGACCTGTGAGATGTTGTCCATGGTCAAGTCCACCCCTCGGTCACGAGCCCACCTGTATGTCGCATCTCTCCCTTGATGACCAGAGGCATCATGGGCCCAACGAGCTAGAAATAATTCTCCTTTGTGCTGCCAGTCCAGATCCTCCTGTGACATTTCCACCTTGGCAGCTCGGTCCACCTGCTCGTTGTTACAATGCTCTTCATTAGCCCGACTCTTAGGTATATGTGCATCCACGTGTCAAACTTTCACGGTCAGCTTTTCTGCCCGGGCGGCGATGTCCTGCCAAATCTCAGCGGCCCAGATGGGTTTTCCTCTGCGCTGCCAGTTAGCCTTTCTCCAGCGATCTAACCATCCCCACAGTGCATTGGCTACCATCCAGGAGTCGGTGTAGAGATAGAGCCTTGGCCATTTCTTTCGTTCAGCAATATCCAAAGCCAGCTGGATGGCTTTAAGCTCTGCAACCTGACTCGATCCACCTTGTCCCTCAGTAGCCTGTACAGCTTGTCGTGTGGGGCTCCATACTGCAGCTTTCCATTTCCGATCTGTGCCTACAATTCGGCAGGAACCATCGGTGAAGAGGGCATAGCGTCTTTCACTCTCTGGCAGTTCATTATACGGGGGTGCTTCCTCGGCACGTGCTACTTGCTCCTCTGCTTCTTCTGAAGATAATTTAAAAGTCTCACCTTCAGGCTAGTTTGTTATAATTTCCAGAATCCCAGGGCGATTTGGGTTTCCAATACGGGCGCGCTGTGTGATGAGGGCAATCCATTTGCTCCACGTGGCATCAGTGGCATGGTGGGTAGAGGGAACCCTTCCCTTGAACATCCACCCCAGCACTGGCAGTCGGGGTGCCAGGAGAAGTTGTGCTTCTGTGCCGATTACCTCTGAGGTGGCTTGGACTCCTTCATAAGCTGCCAAGATTTCCCTCTCGGTGGGAGTGTAGTTGGCTTCGGACCCTCTGTAACTTTGGCTCCAGAATCCCAGTGGTTGGCCTCGGGTCTCGCCAGGCACCTTCTGCCAAAGGCTCCAGGACAGACCATGGCTCCCGGCTGCAGAGTAAAGCACATTCTTTACCTCTGGTCCTGTCCTGACTGGGCCAAGGGCTACCGCATGAGCGATCTCCTGTTTGATCTGGGTGAAGGCTTGCTGCTGTTCAGGGCCCCAGTGGAAATCATTCTTCTTGCGGGTTATGAGGTAGAGAGGACTCACAATCTGGCTGTACTCAGGGATGTGCATTCTCCAAAAACCTATGGCGCCTAGGAAAGCTTGCGTCTCCTTCTTGTTGGTTGGTGGAGACATCGCGGTGATCTTGTTGATGACCTCAGAAGGAATCTGACGCCGCCCGTCTTGCCACTTTACTCCCAGGAACTGGATCTCTCGGGCAGGTCCCTTGACTTTACTCTTCTTGATGGCGAAACCGGCTTCCAGGAGACTTCTGATGATTTTCTCTCCTTTCCCAAATACTTCCGTTGCTGTGTCCCCCCACACAATGATGTCATCAATATACTGCAAATGCTCTGGAGCCTCACCCTTTTCCAGTGCAGCCTGGATCAGTCCATGGCAGATGGTGGGACTGTGCTTCCACCCCTGGGGCAGTCGGTTCCACGTGTACTGCACACCTCTCCAGGTGAAAGCAAACTGGGGCCTGCACTCTGCTGCCAGAGGAATGGAGAAAATGGCATTGGCAATATCAATGGTCGCATACCACTTTGCTGCTTTGGATTCCAGCTCATACTGAAGTTCCAACATGTCCGGTACAGCAGCACTCAGTGGTGGTGTGACTTCATTCAGGCCACGGTAATCCACCGTCAGTCTCCATTCTTCACTGGACTTACGCACCGGCCATATAGGGCTGTTAAAGGGTGAGTGAGCCTTGCTGACCACCCCTTGGCTCTCCAGTTCCCGAATCATCTTATATATGGGGGCCACAGAGTCTCTGTCAGTGCGGTATTGCCGGCGGTGCACTGTTGCTGTAGCGATTGGTACCTGCTGTTCTTCAATTCTCAGTAGTCCTACAGCAGATGGGTTGTCTGAGAGACCAGGCAGGGTATTCAGTTGTCTTATGTCTTCTGTCTCTACGGCTGCTATCCCAAAAGCCCAGCGATGTCCCTTTGGGTCTTTGAAATATCCACTCCTGAGATAATCTATGCCGAGGATGCATGGGGCGTCTGGACCAGTCACAATGGGGTGTTTCTGCCACTCATTCCCAGTTAAACTCACTTCAGCTTCCATTACAGTCAGCTGCTGGGATCCTCCTGTCACCCCAGAAATAGAAATGGATTCGGTCCCCACATACCTGGATGGCATCAGGGTGCACTGAGCGCCGGTATCAACCAAAGCCGTGTATCTTTGTGGGTCAGACATGCCAGGCCATCGGATCCACACAGTCCAATAGATCCGGTTATCCCTTTCCTCTACCTGGCTAGAGGCAGGGTTCCTCTAATCCTGTTTTTGGTGCGTGGTGCTCTTCTCCCGTAAATGTGTTCCTGAGGCTCCTTCAAGAGGATCAGTCATATTATCCTTTCCATTCTGTCTGGGGTTCTGTCCACAAGAGACTGGGGCAGTGTTGTACCTAGATGAGCCTCCTGAAGTGGATGTTTCTTTTTTCAGTTCACGTACCCGGGCTGCTAAGGTGGAGGTGGGTTTCCTATCCCACTTCCTCATGTCTTCCCCATGCTCCTGCAGGAAAAACCAGAGGTCACGTCGTGGAGTTTGTCTTCTTTCCCTGGCTGGGGGACGTCTGCTCCTGATGGCAGAGACTCTGGTTGGTTTCGGTGTGACATGGAAAAATCCTTCTTTGAACTCTTTCCTTAGTTTCTGGAGGCTTTCTTCAATCAAGCTCCGGACTTGCTCGGCCAGGTTTGTTTCCACTGATGAGACCTGAGTGCGTAGTGGAGCGGTGACAGTGTCCTCGTAAATTCTCAGTTTGTTTGTTAACACGCCCACCTGGTCTTCGCCTTCCCTCCACTGCAGTGTTGCCAGGTAACGAGAGTATATCTCTGGTCCGAGCCGCGCGAATCTTAGCCACATTTGTGAAGTGCACCGGACATTATCTGGGCTCTTGGGGAATCTCTCGTTGTCCGAGAAAATTATCTCTAGCACGGCCAATTCCCTCAGGCATCGGATACCTTGTTCTATTGTGTTCCATTTTCTTTGGTGCATCTGGAGGTCTTCTTTGCAGAGGTATCTGTCCCGTACACTCGCCAGCAATCGCCGCCAGAGGCTGAGGGTTTCCTGGGTTTTCCCAATCCCCTGGTCAATAACCACATCCTGGGACAGGGATCCCAGTTGCCTGGCCTCACTTCCATCTAGAATGGTGTCGTTAGCTGCAGCGTCCCAGATACGGAGCAGCCAGGGCAAGATGGATTCATTCGCATGCTGGGTGAATTCTCTCCGTAGGTCACGCAGCTCCCCCAGGGATAGAGAGCGAGTGATGATCTCCGGTTCTGTCTCTTCTGCTTGGTGGGATGGTCCTGCCGCATCCTCATCAGTCGCTGTGCGGACTGATTTGCTCTTGGATTTCTTTTTCTGGACGGGAGCAACTGCTACTGGCTTTGGCTGTTCTGATTCGGCAATGGTCTGTGTTGAGACGTCGACTGCTCTTTTGGCTCTTTTCCTCTTGCCTGCTGATTTGCTTTGTTTCTCCTTCTCAAGGAGACAAAATATTGTTCTGATCTTCAGCAAGATGTACACGATGCTGATCAAAGAAAACAGAACTGACAAAAAGATTATGCCATCCTTAGCATCTAGAGGGAACTCAATATTGTCAAAAACGGCCGTGCCTGACCTGAAATGCTGGAAGAAACCGCTCTCTCCTCCTAACGCCAGAGGCTGGGTGTGATTGCTGAGGAGGTCCCAGACGTAGCAGCTCAGATTAGGCCAGGCAGACAAAACTGAGTATATGTTCCGAATGGTATTCATCGCCTCACAAGTTACCACGCAATAGGCATAATAAACCAATAGAGCAATTTTCATGCCATTCCCTGGTCGCAACAGGACCAATACGACAGGCAGATAGTTTCCCATTTGAGGAAAAATATAGAGAGCGAGATACAGAACCCATATAGATAAGCTGAGCATCATGGTGATAGGATTTCTGAGTTTCCCCAGGTCGTGCCCCACGTTGGGCGTCAAAATATGTATTGGTTTGAAAACAAACCAGTGGGAGATCACACGTCAAGATTGAAATTAAATAAGTGAAATAATACAAGGAAAAGCACTGACAAAGTCAGATACAACCTAACACCCTGTTAGGGTGGTAGTAGCAGTCCAACTGAAGTAGTCCAGTTGAAGCGGTGATCCTGTGAAGGTCTAGTCTCCAGCTGAAGATCCAGTAGTAGCTCTCGTCCTCTGGAAACCCAGTAGACAGGGCTAGCTCAGGCAGTTCCAAGGCCAGGTTATATCCAGGTGGGAACACCTGGTTCCTCCCTCCTGGGCAGAGCATCCCACAATGGGATGAGACAAGTCCATGAGTCACACGGTGGGTCCCTGATGGCCCATTGCCTGTCATGCAGGGTGGGTCATTAGTAGGTGATAGCAGCTAACGGCCCACAGCTGGTGGTAATAGAATACTTAACTACATCTATATTGCAACCTAGGACATACATGAAGGATTCATTTTAGAGGTTTTAGAGGCATTAAAATTACCTGAAGAAATAGCTATAGTGCATGTCAAGGGACACCAAAGAGGAATGACCCCAGACATAAGAGGGAATAATTTAGCAGATCAAGAAGGTAAAGATGCAGCAGAACATGGGACGGAAAGGGTTATGTTAATTTTGACCCCAGACAAGGAAGAATTGGAAAACCCAAAGTTTAATGAAGCAGAAGAGAAAGAGTTAAGTAAAATAGGGGGGAAACAAGATCAGTCTGGGAAATGGAGGCTTTCTGATGGGAGGCAGTTGCTTAATAAGCCACTAACTAGAAAATATTAGAAAATATGCATCAAAAGACTCATTGGGGTACTTGGGCATTATGTGATCATTTTTTAAGGAATTATGGATGTATTGGGGTCTTTGGAGTGGCAAAACAAGTAACTGAAAAATGCATAACTTGCCAGAAAGAAAATAAAAAAGTAATGAGAAAAATGACCTCAGGGGGTCATGAATTAGCTCTGAGACCATTCCAGAGTATCCAAGTGGACTTTACTGAACTTCCCCAAGTACAGTGGTGGAAGTTTCTATTGGTAATAATAGACCATTTGACTCATTGGGTAGAAGCAGTCCCTACTGTCAGAGCTACAGCTAATGTAGTATGTAAAACCCTTATGGAACAAATTATTCCCAGGTATGGAATGGTTAATAGAATAGACTCAGATAGGGGGACACATTTAAATCAAGTGTATTTCAGCAGATAACTCAAACCTTGGGAATAAAATGGGAATTACATACCCCGTGGCACCCACAAAGTTTGGGTAGGGTAGAGAGAATGAACCAGACTTTGAAAAACACTTTAACAAAACTGATTATTGAAACTCAAATGTCCTGGGTAAAAGTTTTACCATTGGCTCTGTTGAGAATCCGAACACAACCCAGGTCAGACCTGGGAGTGTCACCTTATGAGATGATGTTTGGGCTACCCTTTCTGACCACCCAACATGAAACTGCTACTTACGAAATGGGAGAAATGAGTGTTAGAAAATATGTCATCACAATTGCAAAAACACTTGAGAATTTGAGGTTGAAAGGGATAATCCCTCAAACCACACCCTTAGAATTTAAAATCCATAATATCCATCCAGGGGGATGGGTGCTGGTGAAAACGTGGAAAGAGCAATCTTTAACTCCGCAATGGGAAGGTCCTTTTCAGGTACTACTGACAACCGAGGCAGTGGTCCAGACCAGAGAAAGAGGGTGGATCCACGCCAGCAGGATCAAGGGACCTGTGGAGGAACCTAAGGAGTGGACTATAACCTCTAAGCTGGGTGATACCAAGTTGACTCTTAAGCAAAAGACTGGGTGGTAATGAACTGGGAAGACCCAAATGATCCAGAAAATGTACTGAGGATCACACCTAACTGGGAAGTGAGACCAAGTTTATATCAGTGGTTCCAAGTGCCACCTGGACAAGTTTTGAGGAGCCTCCGATACCCCCTTGGGGAGGAATACTTCCACCCCAAACCAGAGGTTCAGGGCTGTTTCGGGCAGAGGGTCCACATATTTTTGCTTTAGCCTGTGAGTTGTATAAAGAAGAGATATTACAACCTCCATCAGTACCGTACCATATACTCTGTTTGAAACATCCCCATACTGGACATGCTAGCTGGGTTAAATGTAAATGCATAAGATGTGGGAAAAATTGGTATTGTAGTTCACAAAAACGTCAACCTTGTTGTAGAAAGTGCCGGGTATCAGATTTATTTCCAGCCCAAGCAGAACTAGAAAGGATTGAAATAATAACTTTTCTCTGTGGATGGGAATTACTAGTACCTGTTGAGTGGGAGGTGCCTAAGGAACAGTGGGAAACTACAATTAAAAGGTGTCAAAAGCAATTTGCCTGGAAAAAAACCAAAAAGGATGTGACAAGGAGATAGAGGGCAAGACCAGGATTGGCCACTGTACTCGCCACTGAGAAGATCACATACACCTGCTATGGGTAGCAACCCCATAGGCATGGGAGGTGGGGGTATAAGCCATACCGGACGTCTATTTTTCCTTCTATTGTCACTCATTTTTTGTCTCTTCCCTTCTGGGATGCCAGCACAATCATGTCATAAGTGCTACCAAATGCTTTACGTGGAAAGAACCCGAGGTTCCTTTCTTATTACTCACACCCACATCAACAGCCACTGTTATAACCCATCCAAACTAGGTACCTGTATGCAAAATGGGAAAAAATATTGGATTGCAGAGAATTTAGGAATGAGTGGTAATAGGCTGGGAAGTGAATGTCCAAAGGGAGAAAGGTGGGTTTGTTTTACATTCGCCCTTAAGGGTAGAGTTCAGGACTTGGTAAAAGAACAAATAGTAAGCAAGAAGGTGAAGCCAGCACAACAGTCCAACTCTATCAGCTCCACGTCAGGATCTGCATACGAAACTCAGGCAGCAACTAGAAAAAGAGATAGATAGCTCAAGAATTGGGAAAAATCTGTTTGTGGAATTGGGGGAGAGGATAAGTAAGGAACTAAACATAACCAACTGTTGGGTTTGTGGAGGGGCCTTAATGACAGAGGAATGGCCATGGAAAGGCAGCAGTTTAGGCCCCATCGAACTCCTTAAGTGGAATCGGACAAATATCAAAGGGGAAAACCGACCAGAAGGGTGGATTTTGAGTTCAACAGTGATAGGAGAAGAATGTCTCTGGTGCTCAGGGAAAAATTTTCTTCACAAAGTAGGAAATACTCCCTGTAAGAGGTATAAACTTAGTAATGGAACTTTTACATGGTGGATCCCAGAGGAACCAACTCTGTATCGGGCCCAGAAAAAACAAAAGGGAAAAAGTGTAAATAATGAAATCAGACTGTTTCAATGTAATGATACAGGCAAGAATCCTTATTTTGAGATCCCAGAAATATCCAAATTCTGGGAGAATATAAATCAACAGAGAAATTGTCACCGAATCTGCGGGAAAAAAAATACAAAAACTCTCCAACAACATTTTAATGTTAAAGACTCAAGGCATTACTTTATTATCTGGCCAGGATGTTGTTCTGGCCAGGATGTACCACAGAAATCATCTCATCTACACATAGCCCGGCTGTGCAGAGAGAATCATTCCATGATACACCGCTTTTACTCAATTTTTCAGATATTTTATACAGTAAAAATACATAGGAAAGCATTAGGTCAGTGTTCATTGGTCTAAAGTTGAGCAAACTCTTAGTATTCATTTTTCTATTGGATCCGAATCTCTTTGCTTCTGATGCTAATTAGATTCTTCATTCTTCAGTTTTTCTTATCAGTCCTTTTTCCAGGCCAGGATGTCTTTAGCCCTGCTGGAGGTGGTCTGGGGTAGCCGTTTGTGATATCCATCATGTCTTGTTGATAACTACAAGGTCCTGGTGGATGTTCTGTTAATAGTCTTTATCGTTCTGGTTATCTTCGGGGTCACTCCCAATCTGTGGGTATGCTGAGTTCACCAGACCTCATCTGGTGGAGCAATGCCCTGGAAGAAACCTAAAATTCCTTTTCCCAGGGTAAAGACAAACAAAACTTTCAACTAAAGTTATACAACATTTTTTAACATGATATATTTTCTAACAAAATGATTATTGGAAAGCACCAGATGGCTTATTTTGGATATGTGGGAAAAGAGCATACCCAAAACTCCCCCCTCGGTGGGAAGGGAGTTGTACTCTGGGAATCATACAGCCAGGATTTTTCCTCTTACCAGGACCAGATGGAGATCAACTAGGACTACCAGTTTATGAGGATTTAAAGAGAAATAAAAGAACAGTGATTGGTGGATTTCAAAAATGGGGAGAGGAGGAATGGCCCCCTGAATGCATACTGGAAACATATGGGCCAGCCACCTGGGCACAAGATGGGAGTTGGGGATATCACACCCCAATCTACATGCTGAATTGTATCATAAAACTCCAAGCAGTTGTAGAAATAATAACGAACAAAACTGCTCGGGCATTGGAGTTGATATCAAATCAACAAAGGCAAACAAGAGCTGCAGTTTATCAGAATAAGTTGACTTTAGACTATTTATTAGCTGAAGAAGGGGGTTGATTTAGGGTAAAATAGAAATTACTAATGTAAAAGAACTAGAAGCTGGATAATAGTAATAATAATATTTTTGAACTGATTTAGAGAGCCAGAGATTGGATAATGATTTACTAAGATATGCCAGCTGCGATCCATTTGTTATTCACTTAATGAATTTGTGCCTACCTGGTATCAGGGAGGATGGAGAGAAGAGAGCCAAATAATTGAGAGAAACCACCAAGTGTAACCAACCATCCCGCCCTTGGACCCCAGGACCGGTACGAGTTGGTTCTCAGGCTTGGACTAGGACCAAGGACCAAGGGAGCATGCGCAAGGGAACAGGGTGAACAGTTCATCGTGATGAAGAGGATGGATCATGTCATAATTAATCATCGGGACCCTTGCCCACAATTAATCTGAAGACACTGCACTTGCGCGGGCATATTTAAATGAACTTTGAACTCATTATAATACGAAGTGGGGATAGATAATGAATATGTATAGGGGCTTTGTCTAACTTTATGCATATGTAACCTGTAACCTAATATAAACCTAGTGAAGTGCCGCTGAGGGTGTGCATGCCTTTGGAGGGGCTACCCCCCATGCACCCCAGCTGGAATAAACACATACCTACTTCATAACTCTCTGAGTTGTGGAGTCAATTCTGTGCTTCAGGGTGTCTGTAGAAAATTTAATACATCAGATTGTTGTTTAAAAATAGATGATCATGGAGATGCTGTCCTAGATATACCAAGGATATCAGAAAAATAGCCCACGTACCGGTCCAAAAATGGGAATCAATGCCAAAGAATAACTGGTGGGATAATGCATTGGGAGTAGAATGGTGGAAAAAGCTAGGCTTCTTCCTTTTTTGCGCAACAGCTGGTTTGATATTTCTTCCTTGCCTGATCCCCTGTGTTATTCAGCTAATCACCAGTGTAGTCCAAGGTATGCAAGCAGTTACTATGTCTGTGGACCCAAAATTGGCTACATCCGGAACGGCACAAAAGATCATGGTATTAAAGAAACAAAATAATAAAAAGGACCCCTTTGAGGAAGCAAGGTTGATTTGTGAAAGCAATGAGCAAATGGTGGAGATAAAAAAACAAGAATTACTGCTCAAGCCAAATGATTTGTAAAAAGAGAAAGAGGAGGAATTGTGATAAATACATGTCATAATGTTGGCTTTTTGCAAATATCACAATGGATACTATGTGTATTGTCTTAATTCTTTTCTTATAGAGGTAGCCTGGTTGTGAAAAATTGCTGTGTAATGATGACTAAGGTCTTTCTTTCTAGTACTAGCTGAGTTTAATAGTAGTAAAATAGCTGTTATAGTTTTATTAGAATGTTTGAACTGTCTGCTTGAACTGGATAACATCCCACGAATGGACCCTGCCTCTGACACTCCAACTATCAGCACCTGTCGCCTGCAGGAACCACAATCTGGGAGTGATAACAGAATCAATGAAAGACGACTGCGCATTCTCCGAGGAGGCGGATCAGTTCCCAGAACATGCAAAATTGTTTGGAGAAAAATATTAATATGTATAACTGTTTATGAATATGCATTAGGCTGAAGGGTATGTAAAGGATGTCTCTGTTCATACCAGGTATGCCTTTTTTTTGGCTGAATGCCAAAGCACCCAGCACTGACCTTTTGCTTTTATCTGTCCCCTATTGTCTTTTATTAAACCTTTTTGATACTAACAGGAGAGTGAACCTCGTTTTTCACAGTAACCATGAAGATGCGTCCAAACTGCAGGGAGAAGCCCTACATATTTCCAAGGAGTATTCAGAACACTTCTGCTTTGTGAAAGTTTTGTGTAGCTTTTATAGCTTGTAAAGTGAAGTGTCTGTCAGTCAGAAGTTCAAGGCTTATCTCCCTTCAATCTGCTCTCAAGGCAAGATGTTTATTGTCAGCTGGGGATTCCACCTCCCTGGCGCCAGAGATAACTCACTACGGGACAGATGTCTGGCCTGGGTTATCTCACCAATACATGTGAGGGGGGAAAATGCCCTGAGCTATGCACTAGCTGATAGGCAGAACAGATAAGCTCTTCTGTGGCAGAGGGGAAGTCCTGCTACAGCTGCTTGCAGAAGCCCGCTGCCGCTGCCTAGCCCTGCTGTTTTCTGCCACTGCCTGGGGATTTTTCACTACACT
Organism: Lichenostomus cassidix; assembly: GCF_008360975.1. Classification (NCBI taxonomy): domain Eukaryota; kingdom Metazoa; phylum Chordata; class Aves; order Passeriformes; family Meliphagidae; genus Lichenostomus; species Lichenostomus cassidix. The sequence continues at coordinate 17,527 of NW_028147433.1, forward strand.
CTAACCCAACACCCCATGTCAGCCCGACCTCCCCACGGCTCCTGCTATGGCTGTGGAGTTCCTGCTATATTTTGTTTGTCACCCCGGGTGTGCCTGCCCCTGCCATTCCAGCTTGCTGCCCCAAGGTTCCTGCTACGGCCCATTTTGCCATCCGGAGGGGCACCGGGATCGGCTGCCCCTGCGGGTTTGTAAAGGAAGCCCCTTTTCTATCTCTCCTGCCGGCTCACTCGTCATTACCGTGTGGAGAGAGGGGACTGAGCTCGTGCCATAGCGCCCCCTGCAGCCGCGAGGGAATCATCGCACCTGCCCTGCTCGACCGGGAGCCAACAGCGCCCCTGCCGGCTGAGACCACAACTACACCAAAGGGGAAAGTGCTTGACAGCCGAGAAAGGGCTGTTATTTGGTTTCTGGTTTTGTTTGTTGTTACTGCTGTTGTTGTTTCTTTGCCTTGTTATACATATATATACATACTAGTAAAGAACTGGTATTCCTTTTCCCACATCTTTGGCTGAAAGCCCCATCATTTCAAAAAGTTATAATAGTTTGGAGGGAAGGGGGTCACATTTTCCATTCCAAGGGAGGCTCCTGCCTTCCTTGGCAGACACCTGTCTTTTAAACTAAGCATTTTAAAGCATTTCGGTTGGGTTTAATATTTGTGAAAAGATATTACAGAATCCCAACCCTACATTTAGACAAATGAGGACTTTTGAATTCTCTGTTTTAGTGGCATGAAGGGTTATTCCTATTGTCTACACTACCCACCTGAGTAACTCTGTGCAGAAAGACTCCCTGCACTTTTACAGGTTTAAACCAGCTGGAGTTCATCTTCTGAATACCACCAAAACCTCACTTAAAAATTATTATTGACAGAGCATCCACCACAAACAGTGGTTTATTAGTCTACGGGGTCATTACAGTTGAAAACTGCTGCTTCATTTCTCACTTGTATTTTAACAGATCATCTAGTTTTCAACTCATCCTGTATCTTTGAGAGACTTGAGAAGCCATTATCAAACCTTTTTTCCCCCATGCAGATATTTTGTGACTGAGTCACTGTAGACTTATAGATAAAAGACATTACTTGTCTGCAGTTGTCCTGACTTTGGAGCATCTTTTAATTATTAGCATGCATCTTCTCTGGTCCCTCTTACGTACATCATAGGGATGTATCATACAGAGCCCAAAATGTTGTCATGTAGAGCTATAATGTTCCCATTGAAATGGAATATATAGAAGCATCAAATAATTTGTTATTTTAAGCAAGAATATGTATTGGATTTGAGGACAGGAAATCTAAAATGTATTCTTTGAAGCAGACTGTTGCACAGTGTAACTTTAATACTCCACTCTTAAAATATCAGTGCTTTATAAACTCGCCATATACATGAGAATTTTCTTTTTCAACAGGCTTATTCCTGTCTCCGACTGGACAAAATTTCCCTTAGTGTCAGTGTGAATGTTCCCCGGAAAAGTCTGTGAAAAGCATTGGCTGGTATCTTGCCACCTGTGAGGATGAGAGTAATGTCTGTGGGAGAGAAATCTGCTCCACAATGCATCTGACCAGGCCACTGCAATAAATACAGAAAGATATATTAATGATGGTAAGATAACTACCTGTCCCATTAAAAGGGAAGGAACTTCAAAATTACATACCTACCTGCCAGCAATAGGAAATACAGAAGCTGGTGTTTTCCCTCTTGCTTTGCCTGTTGTCTCTCCTCCCTGTTGCAATCATTTCTTTCTGCCCAAAAGGGTTTGGGATGTTTTAGTTTGATTTTTAATGAAGGAATTGTGGGTTCCTCCTGCTGGTAAACTGATCTGCAGAGCAGTAGCACCTTTGTACCCTCTTCTGGGTAAAAAGAAGGGCTCATCCCTGCCTTGTGGCTGACATCTGAGCAGCCCATCTTTCAGGATCTGATAAATCCCCCAAAAGCTCAATACCAAGCCAGAAGTCAGGGATTAGCATGATAACATTAGGACTAAAATGCTACTTTTAAGTGATGGACACCCCACCCTTCCACAGTCCCTCTGGGCATAGGTGTGTGTATACAATATATTCAGTGTCCAGGAGGATCCACATGTGGAATGTATTCTAAGGTCATAGAATCACAGAATTGTTTGGGTTGGAAGGGACCTTAAAGATTACCTAGCTCCAACCCCCCTGCCTTGGGAAGGTCTAAAGGCAAATCAGGACCACTGGTTGAAAACAGAAAGTAGCTGTCTCCATGTCCACTGTGGACTCCAGAGGTTTCAGAAGAAGGAATTATAAGGGTAACAGCCACCCCTGTTTCCCATATCAGCCCCAGCTTTTTCCATATACCCTGTTATCTGGTCCAGGGCTTGCCATAGGTAACTATAGGTAACTACAATTAAAACATTGTAGTTAATGCATCTGGCAAGTATACTTACTTGAAATAAAGAGGATTTTGATTTACACCACTGAAACTAAAATGCTGAAAGAGGGATACTGACGAACGGCGAAAGGAAGCAAGTGGCAGTCTCAATGTGAGATGTAAGCAAGCTCCATTTATTTTAACGCGTGTGCTCTTTATATACTGTTACAGTGCTTATATTTATTAATCACTAATCTACTCGCTAATTGCAGCAGTTACAACTTACATTTCTTTTACATTCCATTCTCACATCTACAGGGTTTTCCCCCTCATTCTTTGTTAATCATAAGTTCCCTCCCGTACATTCTTTACACAGCTGCATCTTCTTGATATTTTCTCACGAAGCGTTCTCAGGGAAGCAAGCTACTGTGGCCTGTATATGGCCTGACTGCTACTTAGCCTAACAATGATCTTGCTCGCACAAACCTTCTAATAATTCATGTCCGTGATCTTGAAGCCATTGTGTAACAATTCCCCCTTTTCTCTTTTGGGTGAGCAAGATCCCGTTAGTTTGATTAATTTGCTTAACAACACACTTATAAGTAATTTTCATTACAATAACTATCAATATAAGAATTCCTAGCCAACGTAGACCTTCTTTAAACAAGGATATCAGCCATGGTGACAGACCTCCAAACAGGGATGACAACCATTTGTCTAAAGGATTGACATCAACTGTAATTGTGGAGGTGTGTTTTTTCAACCACTCTAGTTGCTTATGGATGGAATTGCTATGATCTGACAAATTAAAGCAGCACATCTCTTCAAAGTCTTTACAACCATGGCCTTGAGCTAACAATAAAAAATCAATAGCAGCTCGATTTTGAAGCACAGCATGTCGCAAACTCTTTTGGTCAAGCAGCAATTGGGAAATAATATTAGTAGTAACATTTGTTTGTTTAACTGTCCAACATGCTAGTTTCTCAATTTGCCTAAGGGCTCTTGCAGCGGCTATTCCGGGGGTGAACAGGGAGGTGAACACCTTAGCTGTTACTGACCATAATTCAACATCATCTTTGCACCGTGAGTCTAGTTGGTGAGACAGATGAGACTCTGAGCTTTTTGCCCCCTTCCACCAGCACAGGCGCCTGTCTGTAGCCTCCAGGGCTGAAGGCTGAACTCTTAATTCAAATTCAAATTGTAGGTAACAGCTCTGGCCTGATGGCTTATCAGCTAAGCATGCATTTGAAACCAGCACAGAAACCGCTGAATCATCCCATGAAGGACTGTCACCTTGGAGGGGGCTTTGGGGGTCTCCAAAGACCACCAGGATATACGGAGCATGTGTGGTGCACATGCTAATGATATTAATGACTTCCGAGAAATGATTTGTATAACCACTCCTATCCTGAAGAATGTAATTAATATTCATGATTTTACCTATAACTCTGTGTCTTTGGGGTACTGAGGTGTGTGTTTGGTGGAAACAATTCCCACACATCCGGTGCACCGAATAAAGCAAATACCCACTTCTCTGACTTAGTCTCTGAAGTTTCTCTGAGCTCGATTGGGGCGAATCAAACTGGCACCCCAGATGGGACCCTGACTCTGCTCGGCTGCCGAATCCAGGGGTAAGCAGACCTCCCAGTCGCGACCCTGAATTTTCAGGGGGAGCTCAGCTGTCCTTTGGCTCACGGCGGGAGTAGACTAAGGACCATCTGCACCAAATTAAGGTATTTGCTACTTTTAAAATAAATGCCTGCAGGTCCGGGGTGCTAGTCCCCGAGGGTGAGTGGAGACTGGGTCTCCCGAAATTAGTCCCGGGCAAGGGGTTGGACCCCCGGGGTTGGACCCCGCTGTCAAGAAAAGGTACTTTTAAAAAGTTAGACCCCGGGGTTGGACCCTGCTATAGTTAAAGGTGCCTTTAAGGGGTTGGACTCCACTGTATTACAACATATTGTGATTTTTGTTCTGTCTGTTGTTATTCTGTTACTGTATTACTGTGTCATTATTTTGTTAATGTGTGAGTGTGAACGAATGAGACGTGTCTCCGACATTGAGCGAAAATGGAGCTTTATCTACGTTTCCGTTCTCTGGCGACAGAAACGGCCAGAGAAAAGCGAAGAGACTGGCAAAGAGTGAACGAGTGTGGGTCACATATAAACCGTTGGTTTGGAGTGTCTGGAAGGGGGCAGATTATATTGTTGAATGGAGGGATTTTGGCTGCTGAGTTGAGAACGCTCGGACCCCAACACCTTTCTAGTATTGCTCTATTTGATTTTGAGATTAAAATTCTGTGTTTTGTGTGTGGAAACCGTTGTGAAACTTAAACTCAGTGCGCGTGTATTAATTGTGAGAGGAAGTGATGTTGTCTATTTGCTCGGGTGCTTCTGAAATTTTTTAATGTGTGTGCATGTACTGTGTGTACAAAATTTTACCTGTGTTAATTGGTATTTTTGCCGGCATATAAATTTATGCGGGGACGCCCGCAAGATAAAAATAACTAATTGAATCTAATAAGTACCTCTTTAGAGCTCCTGTGTGTAGCTGCTGAAATATAGTTGTATAAAATGTTGTAGTAGATAGAGCTTGCAATTAAATAAGAGTAAGGGGAAAAGAAAAAGAAGGAAGAGAGGTGTTTCGGGACCCTCCCCCATCTTGCCTAAAATTTTGGCAGCTAACCCACGGCGAGCTGCAGTTCCCTGTGTCCTCCCCTTTCGGCGTGGCGGTGGCGAGCTCGGAGGTGCGGAGCTAAATGCACAGGCTGGGGGCCTGTGGGGGGGTGCGGAGCCGAGCTGGAGCTGTGAGACAGCTGCGGGCTCAGCACCAGACAGTCCCTGACCCTGCCAGCCCCTGCGGCAGGGCGGCTGTGGGACACACCGATCACCTGTGGTGCTGCTGGCCTTGCCTGCTGACAGCCTCGGAGGGGGCAGGGCTGCGTTTGGATACTGCAGAGGGAATGTTTAGAAATGTAGATTGTCTGTTAAGAGTTCTGTCTAGGTCACCAGAATGACTTTGTGGGACAATGAGCACCCCAGGCAATAGTGCGAGTGGAGGCTGGAGAAGGGCTGAATAAGCCCTGAAGAAACTTGTTAGAAAGATACTGCAAATGTATGTAAGAAAAGATAAAAGAAGGCAGGAGCAAAAGTAATGCCAAAGAGACACTGAAAGCAAAAATGTCTGTAGAAAAGATATACCAAATTTTGTAATTAACTATTTCAAAGTTAAAATCTCCTGCCTGGGTTACTCTGAGTTGCTGCTTTGGTTTTTTTTGAACAAAAGTTTGCTTGAATGCTTGTAATTCAAATTCTTTACCCTTCAAGCAGCCAGCCAAATTGCCTTAGAAAAAATACAAATTAACTGCTGCAGAGGAAAAAATTTTAGAACTGCTGAGGAGAAGGTGGAGACAAGGTGTGTCTCTGAGCCACTGTCCAGGGCTGTTCAAGCAGCCAAGAACGTGACAATGTGTGCTTAATTCATGTCCCCAAGAGAGTCCAGTCCTTTCTGTATGGTTAGTTGTCATAGCAAGTAACTTTTGCAAAAAGGTGTTCTTCCCCATGCTTTGAGAATTTGACAGCCACTTTTGGAGAACACGGTGGCGTGATGCTACTTTTATAAGTTACCAAATCCAGTGGCTGGCAGCTATTGATTGTCTCAGAATGTAGCCAGAGGCTGGCCACACTGTCTGCAAAAGTTGTGCAGCCAAAGCTCTGATGGTAAATGAAGCCCGAAGGCTGACAATAGGAATATACCTCATAAGTTTCACACCAAGCTAAAGATTTATTAACTCAAAGAACATCTGAGTAGATGACCAGCGCAGTTATTGTACTGTGAATCTTGTCTAGTAAAACAAGAGTATTTAAGAAAAAAGAAAAAACCCAAAAACAAGGGGTTTAACTCAGCCTCCTTGAGGAAGTTGGAAAAAAAAAAAGTATTTAGTAGTGAGTCTTCAAAAGTACTAGAAGAGTAACAATTTGAAAAATACACTATCGTTAACAAAAGGAAGTTAAGTGAAACATTGCCTCTTACATAGTCAGCTCAAGCAGCAGAGCTGTAAGTGCTTATAAAATCCTGCAAAGTATATAAAGACAAAATAGTGAATATTTTTACTAATTCTAAATATGCATATAGAGTAATACATGCATTTAAGAAATTATAAGAAAAAAAGGGAAGTTTATTAAATTTTAATTTCTCACTTATTAAAAGAATTTCCAATGGGGAGTTAAACGAGGCAAGAATTCATCATTCTCCCACTCTAACATGTGTTATCACTGTGCAAGTTTGTTTTAACATCCTTCAGTGTGTCCTCATCAGACAAAAAGCTGTGTAAAACGAAGAACCACTCAAGCCACAAAAGCAAAAGAACTGCTAACTTCCCTCACGGCTGTGAGATCTACAGCCAGAGACTCCTCTCCAGTGTGAAACCAAAATTAAACACATTAAATAGTTTTGTTTTTTGTATTACCAGAACAGTGTTATCCACAGTCAGCTATCCTAGCAAAACCTTGTAATAATTGTAATGGCAAGTATGGCTTCAGATGCAAAGGGGTAAGTAAGCCAGAAAAAAAAAAAAAAGGGAAAGCTACGTGAGCTTGAATCTAAATTTGTGAAATTGATATATAACAATAACAAAATAATTTCATTTTTAAAATAAAAAGGTTTCAAAAGATAGCTGGCTATTTTACTAAGTATTTATAACTGTTGCTGTTTAATGCATATTTGTTTGTCCGGTGTTTAAGAATGCTAAGCCCCACAAAAGAAAATACTGCCTTTGAAAAATCGCTAAAAGTCATAGACTAATCTGCCAGGCTTTGGGCTCTGCAATTTAAAAGTTAATTTAAAATAGCAGTAAAAAGTGCCATTCTCCAGTAGCACATTTGAAGTCCTAGAAAAAGCTCGCAAAATCGTATAAAAGATCCTGAACATCTGTTGATTTTGTGAGTGGCTAATATTTGTGAACATATTTTTTCTGTAAATTGAAAGATAATCTAGATTTACAGAGAGTAAAACAAAAGACTGAAAAGGTGAGAAAAGATAGCCCAATAGATCACAAGCAAAAACTAACAGCATGAGAATCTTAGTCAGTTATCTTTTATGCTTTCCTCTTTCCTTTCTGCTCTGTTTACTAGAAATTCTGCCAAGGTGAGAAAGAAAAGTACCCCATTTTACAAGCAAGAAAAGCTATCAGTAGTCCTGATCACTGTCTGGAGCCATGATGTGAGCTGCCAAAACTGAAAAATTTAATGTCTCTGCAACACTTCAAAATGCCTGTGTGTATGGTGTGTGGGAAAGGGACAGGTCAGGCCTTGCCCGGTGAGACAGTGAACTGCTCCTTACCTCACCCCCAGAGCATCCCAGCCCTGCAGTGAGGTCCAGTCATGGCCACAGCAGAGGCAGTGCTGCACAGAGCTCCAAGCCCAGCCCTATAGTGGGGCCAGTCATAGATACAGCAGAGGACAGTGCTCCAATCTCCCCATCCCTAACTCCAAAGAAACCTGCTAGGGGATGGAAGGCCCAAGAAAGCCAAAAGAATTAACATTCCTCTTAGAATTTCTATAGATTCTGTCTTTCTTCTTTTTCTTCAAAATAACTGCTCAACCAATATCTCTCCACATTAGTGTTGTTCCTCAACTAACAAAGCTTACTCCGAATATAAAAACCCACCAATTTTCAGTTTTGCCAGGTAGTTTATACCCTGGCCTAAAGTAAGTAAACTAAAGAAGAACCTTTCTACCATTGTAGAGGCCATAATGAGTGCCACTGCAGATGCCATAAAAGCACAGCAAATCAAGATAAAGAGCATCTTACAATTAACTATAGATTTGCTGTATGCCAAAAGAGAAAGAGTATGTACAGTTATAAATACAAGCTGTTGCAATTATGTTAATCCTAACTTAAACAAATGTATATAATAGTTTTTTTGTGTTATTGCATTGTTATTTACTGTCTGCAATAATAGTTATTGTTATATAATATTATGTACTTAAAACTGTGATGTTTATATCCAATAGCAAAAGTATAAACTTAGATATAAAATAGAGAAAGGTATTTACTTTCATGACATACAAGATTTGTAAAGAATTACAAATTACAAAAGAAAAGGGGGGGATTGAGACTCTGAGCTTTTTGCCCCCTTCCACCAGCACAGGTGCCTGTCTGTAGCCTCCAGGGCTGAAGGCTGAACTCTTAATTCAAATTCAAATTGTAGGTAACAGCTCTGGCCTGATGGCTTATCAGCTAAGCATGCATTTGAAACCAGCACAGAAACCGCTGAATCATCCCATGAAGGACTGTCACCTTAGAGGAGGCTTTGGGGGTCTCCAAAGACCACCAGGATATACGGAGCATGCGTG
>NW_028147434.1:0-26774 GCF_008360975.1 Lichenostomus cassidix
GGCAGTTCTGGCTGCGAATGAATCATTTCAGAATTCCCTTCCTGCTTTTCATGCCTGCAGGATATTTGGGAAATTCCAACACGCCGTGATAATCCCGAGAACTTCCACCCGGGGGGAAACAACGGAATTCCAAAGTCCGTGAAAAAAAATGGGATTTGGGAATGAAAAATCTCCTTTCTGCAGGATGTTGGGACAAGAGGTGCCAAGCTGGGGGTGCTGGATGGGGAAAAGTGCCTCTTGTCGTTCCTAAAAAGGGGAATTTTGAGGGAATAAAAGGTTGGGAATGAGCTGTCAGCTTCCATTTTTATCCCAGAAGTGGGAAAAATAGAAACTCTTTTCGGAAAAGTTTGGAGGGGAAAAAAAAAAAAAATCGGTTCTGGTTTTATCTCCCCCAGAGAAGGAGGAGCTCGGTTTTTCCTGGAGTTTTCCAGAGAAAAGATGAACAAAAAAATTGGGAAGGACAGGAGGGAATTCCAGCAATTTTGGAACCACAGGCTGGGAAAAAAAAAAAAAACATTGGAAAAGGAGATTTTTTTTAATCTAAAGTTGCTTCCAACTGCTCCTTTTCCCGTGGGAAAAATAAAAGATTCCAGAGGGGTTTCGGCTCTTTGCATCCCAGTGGGAATTCCAGGCTGGTTTTCCCAGAAAAAGCAGGAATTCCCAGCTGAAAAAATGGGATTTTTTGCGGGATAACAGTCAGGAATAAAAACACTCACTGGGGTTGTTCTTCCATCCGGGAATGACGAGAGATTTTGGGAGATCGAGGCAGAGAGGCTCTGGAGAGGCAGGAAAAGGGGCCAAGCTGCCTTTGGGGCAGGGATTTGGGACATTCCTTTGGAATCCCTTGGGGATTTGGGACATTCCTTTGGAATTTTGGGACACTCCTTTGGGATTTTGGGACATTCCTTTGGGGTTTTCCAAGCCTTTTCCATGCCTTTAGGGCACCCTGAGCCAGCAGATCCGCGGAGAGGGAAGAACAGTCGCTGCTCCCCTCTTCATTCCAGAGTCATTCCCGCCTAAAAAAAATTTGGGAATTCTCCCCTGAATCCACTTTTCCAGAGTCATTCCCGCCAGGATCACTCCCTGAATCCATGGGGATCAAGTCCGTGCTTTTCCAGCATTCCCACGAGGAGTGCTGGGAGAGGGGAGGGAGGAGGGAATAAAGGAATCTTCATAGCAACTCTGAGATTGCACCACCTGCTAGAGAGAGCAGAGAGGGAGAGGTGAGCGGGCAGGGAAAGTGGGAATTCTCAGAATCTAGGGAAAAAACAAAAAAAAAAAAAACCCAAACCTCAAGAGTTTCCTGGAAAAACAGGAGTTCCAAGAATCCAGGGGGAAAAAATAACAGAACAAAGCCCAGGAGCTTTGTGGAAAAACAGGAGCTTCAAGAATTCAGGGAAAAAAATAACAGGACAAACCCCAGGAGCTCCAAAAATCCAGGAAAAAAATCCCAGACAAACCCCAGGAGTTCCAAGAAACTGGAAAAGCAGGAGTTCCAAGAATCCAGGAAAAAAAATAATAAAACAAACCCCAGGAGCTCCAAGAATCCAGGGGAAAAAAAACCCAAAAAACAAACCCCAGGAGCCTTCTGGAAAAAGAGGAATTCCCAGAATCCAGGGGAAAAAGCCAAAACAAATCCCAGGACCTCTGTGGAAAACCAGCAGCTACAAGAATCCAGGGATAAAAACCAAACAAACCCCAGGAGTTTCCTGGAAAACCAGGAATTCCAAGAATCCAGGAAAATAAAAAACAGAAAACAAATCCCAGGAGCTCCTGTGGGAAAACAGGAATTCCAAGAATCCAGGGGAAAAAAAATAACAAAACAAAGCCCAGGAGCTTCCTGGATAACTAGGAATTCCAAAAATCCAGGGAAAAAAACCCAAACCCCAGGAGCTTCATAGAAAACCAGGAGCTCCAAAAATCCAGGGAAAAAGTAACAAAACAAACCCCAGGAACTCCAAGAATCCAGGAAAATAAAAAACAAAAAACAAATCCCAGGAGCTTTGTGGAAAAACAGGAATTCCCAGAACCCATGGGGAAAAAAAACCCCAAACCCTAGGAGTTTCCTGGGAAAATGGGAGCTCCAAGAATTCAGGGAAAAAAACCCCAACAAAATAAAACAAACCCCAGAAACTCCAAGAATCCAGGGAAAAAAACCCCAAACAACCAAACCCCAGGAGCTTCCTGGAAAAACAGGAACTCCAAAAATTTTTCCCAATTTCCCTTCACCCCAAAGCCATCAAAGACTAAAAGCAGATTTTTGGGAGTTCTGCCACCTCCAGAAGGTGGGAAAATCAGCTGGAATTTGGGTTTAACCCCAAAGGAAATTCCCAGATTGCTGTGCTGGCTTGGGAATCCTATTTGGATCCCAAAGCAGGGAAATAAATCCCAGAAATCCTGGTTGGATCAGCACTGACAGCAAATTCATCCCAAAATCCTCCCAGACAGGGCTGGGGAAGGAGGAGGAAAATGGAAAAACTAGGAAAATGTCCATTGGAATATTCCAGAGGGATTGGGAATGGGATTTCCCAGCAGGAAAAAAACTCCAGACAAAACAAGGAGTTAGGAACAATCAGCATCCCTTGGGAAAGCTGAGCAAAAATTAAATATTAATTAAATATTGAAGCATTTTCCTGAGAGCACCCATTGCTCATCCAGGGGTTTTCCTCAAGGATGGAAAATCAGAGTATTCAGGATTTGTTTGGAAGCAAAGGATTGGAAATCTCTTTGGGAATCTCAATTTTCAGTTTTCAGGGTGTTTATATTATTTATGTTTATTCAGAAATATATATGATTTATATTTATATTTATATTATTTATATTTATATTATATTTATATTTATATTTATATTTATTTCCACTCTCATTTATATTAATTGATCACCATGCTAATTAGCAGGGATCAAAGCAATAATTAACAGGCTTGCTGAGGATCCAAGTGATCCCCGATATCCTTTAAAACACCCCAAAAAAATTGGGAAATCCCAAAAAAATCCTAACCCCAAAACCTCCTCAGCACCTCCCAAACCCCAACCAAAGATATTCCTGATTTTCCCATTCCTGGATTTTTCCAGGTGGAAAAGTTCAGTGGAATCCCAGACAACATTCCCATCAAATATCCCATAAAATATCCCATAAAATATCCTATAAAATATCCCCCAAAATATCCCATTTTTCCCTGCAGATAACAACAAGCAGCACGGAGGAGCAGGGTGGGCAGCATGGGAGCAGCAGTGAGGGGAGGAAAAAATGGGAATAAATCAATCAATCCCTCCTGGAAAAGCCTCAAATCCACGGCAGCAGCTGCTGAGCTCAAGGAAGTGCAAAATTCGGGAGATCAAATCCATTCTGGGAGTTGTTCTGGGTTGAAATTTTAAAAAAAATCTAAAATAAAAAACCTAAAATAAAAAAATCTAAAATGTAAAATCAGTGAGGTCCAGAACTGTGCTGGCTGGGCTGGGCTGGGATGAATTTTTCCCAAAAAAAAAGAGAAAATTGGATAATTTGAGTCTCTCTGGGACCTACAGAAGTGATTAAAACTGTCCTGCTTTGGCACAGAAAGAAATATGGCAAAAAAAAGGAGGAAATTCATAAAAATTCATCAAAATGCATCAAAATTCACCCAAATCCATCCTGATTTGCAGCAACTGTGAAGGAAGAGAATCCAAAACTCATCCTGGTGTGCAGCCACTGGGATTTCTGGGATTTAAACAAGGCTGGGAATAGGAAATTTTATATTTTCCTATAGGAATTGCAGCTCCTGGGTTTTATCCCAACTTTGTTTCCAAATATTTCTCATTTTTGATGCTCCTTTCCCTCTTAGTTTCCAAATATTTCTCATTTTTGATGCTCCTTTTCCTCTTTCTTTCCCAGTATTTCTCATTTTTGATGCTCCTTTTCCTCTTTCTTTCCCAATATTTCTCATTTTTGATGCTCCTTTTCCTCCTCCCTCCTCTGTCCCTCTGCCTGCCACGGATGGCACAAAATATCAATTATTAATTCAGAATCCTTCCCTATTCCCATTTCCCCCAAAAATCAACCCAACCTGGGTATTTCATGAATTCTGCATTAGCTGAGGGGAGTTATTGATGGGATTAAATTAATTTTGAAGGGAGAAAATGAGTTTTGAAGAGGAGTTTTGAAGTGATCAAATGCATTTTTCCTCCACAAAACCCCTTTACATCCAGGACACAGGGATGAATTTTACTCCCAATACTTGGAATATTACAAAAATCCCAATTTTGCCTGTCCTGGCAGCAGCTGAGCAGGGAGGCAGCGTTTTTGGGAAGGCCAGAGGAAGTCAGGTGAGCACACAGCAAGGCCAGGATGGCACAAAATATCAATTATGGCTTCAGCATCCTTTGCCATTCCCATTTACCCCCAAAAATCAACCCAACCTGGGTATTTGATGAATTCTGCATCAGCTGAGGGGAGTCATTGATGGGAATTAAATGAGTTTTGAAGGGATAAAATGCATTTTTCCTCCAACAAACCCCTCCATATGCAGGACACAGGGATGAATTTCACTCCCAATATTTGGAATATTACAAAAATCCCAATTTTGCCTGTCCTGGCAGCAGCTGAGCAGGGACAGAGCATTTCTGGGGAGCTCTGAGGAGGTCAGGTGAGCATCAGATATTAATTCAGCATCCTTCCCTATTCCCATTTCCCCCAAAAATCAACCCAACCTGGGCATTTTACAATTTCTGCATGAGCTGAGGGGAGTTAAATTGATGGGATTAAATGAGTTTTGAAGGGAGAAAATGCATTTTTGATTCACAAAACCCCTCCACATGCAGAACACAGGGATGAATTTTACTCCCAATAGTTGGAATATTACAAAACTCCCAATTTTGCCTGTCCTGGCAGCAGCTGAGCAGGGAGGCAGCGTTTTTGGGGAGCCCCCAGGAGGTCAGGTGAGCACACAGCAAGGCCACCAAGCAAGGCAGGGATGGCACAAAACATTATTTATGGCTTCAGCATCCTTTCCTATTCCCATTTCCCCCAAAAATCAACCCAACCTGGGTATTTGATGAATTCTGCATCAGCTGAGGGGAGTCATTGATGGGATTCAATGAGTTTTGAAGGGATAAAATGCATTTTTCCTCCAACAAAACCCTCCATATGCAGAACACAGGGATGAATTTAAATCCCAGTATTTGGAATATTACAAAACTCCCAATTTTGCCTGTCCTGGCAGCAGCTGAGCAGGGAGGCAGCGTTTTTGGGGAGCCCCCAGGAGGTTAGGTGAGCACACAGCAAGGCCACCAAGCAAGGCAGGGACGGTGACAGCAGATCCTTACCTGTCAGGGGCTGGCCCAGCTCCGCCTGCACTTTACCCTTGGCTGCTCCTTCCAGAGGTAAAGAACCTCTGTCCCCTTTGTAGAGTTTCGGTTTAAATGGAGAATCTTTGTCTTTACCTTTTGATCCTTTCGGCCTGCCTGCTTGCTTCTTCTTGGATTTACCATCTCCCTTCACCCCCAGCAGCGGATGGACTTCTGGGGTGGGGGAGAAATGGGGGTTAGGGGGGAAAAATGGGGGAGTTGTGGGGGTTTTGGGGTCAGAAAGGGGGTGGGGGTGTAGGGGAAGGGGATGGTGTGTTTTGTGTGGGGAATGTTGGGGTTTATATAGGGAATTTTGTGTTTTATAAAGGGACAAGTGTGTTTTATATAGGGAATGGTGCGTTTTGTATTGGGAATGGTGTGTTTTATATAGGAAATATTGGGGTTTATATAGGGAATATTGTGTTTTATATAGGAAATGGTGGGTTTCATATAGGGTATGGTGTGTTTTATATAGGGAATTTCATGTATTATAAAGGGAATGGTGTGTTTTATATAGGGAATATTGAGGTTTATATAGGGAATGGTGTGTTTTATATAGGGAATGGTGTGTTTTATATAGGGAATATTGGGGTTTATATAGGGAACATTGTGTTCTATAAAGGGAATGGTGTGTTTTGTATAGGGAATGGTGGGTTTTATACAGGGAATATTGTGTTTTATAAAGGGAATGTGTTTTATATAGGGGATGTGTCTTATATAGGGAATGATGTGTTTTATATAGGGAATAACGTGTTTCATATAGGGAATATTGTGGTTTATATAGGGAATGGCGAGTTTTATAATGAGAATATTCTGTTTTACACTGAGAATATTCTGTTTTATAAAGGGAATTATCATGTTTTATATAGGGAATGTGTTTTATATAGGAAATGTGTGTTATATAGGGAATGTTGTGTCTTATAATGGGAATATTCTGTTTTATAAAGGGAATGTCATATTTTATAAAGGAAATATGGTTTATAAAGACAGTATTCTGTTTTATAAAAGGGATTGTCATGTTTTATATAGGGAATGTGTTTTATATAGGAAATGTGTTTTATATAGGGAACGTTGTGTTTTATAATGGGAATATTCTGTGTTATATAGAGAATGTTTTATATAGGGAATGTTGTGTTTTATATGGTTTATAAAGGGAATTATCACATATATATAATTCCCTTTATAAAACAGAATATTCTCATCATAAAACACACCATTCCCTATATAAAACACACCATTCCCCATATAAAACACATTCCCTATTTAAAACATGAGAATTCCCTTTATGAAATACAACATTGTCTTTATAAAACATGACATTCCCTTTATGAAACAGAATATTCCCTTTATAAAACACAACATCCCCTATATAACACACATTTCCTATATAAAACACATTCCCTGTATAAAACATGATAATTCCCTTTACAAACCAGAACACTGTCTTTATAAAACGACATTCCCTGTATAAAACAGAATATTCTCATTATAAAACACAACATTCCCTATATAAAACACGACATTCCCTATATAAAACACGACATTCCCTATATAAAACACGACATTCCCTATATAAAACACGACATTCCTTATATAAAACACGACATTCCCTATATAAAACACGACATTCCCCATATAAAACACAACATTCCCTATATAAAACACGACATTCCCTATATAAAACACGACATTCCCTATATAAAACACGACATTCCTTATATAAAACACGACATTCCCTATATAAAACACGACATTCCCCATATAAAACACAACATTCCCTATATAAAACACGACATTCCCTATATAAAACACGACATTCCCTATATAAAACACGACATTCCCTATATAAAACACAACATTCCCTATATAAAACATGACATTCCGTTTATAAAACAGAATATTCTCATTATAAAACAGAATATTCTCATTACAAAACACAACATTCCCTATATAAAACACAACATTCCCTATATAAAACACAACATTCCCTATATAAAACACAACATTCCCTATATAAAACATGACATTCCCTACATAAAACACAATTCCTTTTACATTCCCTTTACAAAACACGACATTCCCTTCACAAACCAAAACCTTCCCCACCACCCCGCAACCCCCGCGGTGACCCCAACTCCCACCCCAACCCCACCCACCGTCATTAGGGACTCCCTGGAGCTCGATGTTGGTGGTTTTGGGTTTTTTCTTGGGGGCCTGAGGGCCGTCAGAGGAGCTCTGCCTCTTCTTCTCGTTGCCGAGCCCCTCGTCGGTGAGAGAGCTCGGCACGGCGTCGGGCGGAGGGCCGTAGGGGTTCTCCTCGGGGTCCTCCACCTCGGGGGCGATGGGAAGGTACAGCAGGGCTTTGGAGTCCTCCAGCTCCTCGTCACTGCGGGGACAGGGAGAGGAGGGGTTGGGGGAAGGGGTGTTGGAGGGGTTTGGGGGGGTTTGGATGGGAATGGGGGGGTTTGTATAGGGAATGGGGGGGTTTGTATAGGGAATGATGGGTTTTATATAGAGAATGATGGGTTTCGTAAAGGGAATATTGGGTTTTGTAGGGGAATAGTGTGGTTTATATAGGGAATGGTGTGGTTTATATAGGGAACATTGGGTTTTATATAGGGAATGGTGTGGTTTTATATAGGGAATGCTGTGGTCTATATAGGGAATGTGTTTTGTAAAGGGAATGATGTGTTTCATATAGGGAATGTTGGGTTTTATATAGGGAATGATGTGGTTTATATAGGCAATGGTGTGTTTTATATGGGGAATGATGTGGTTTTATATAGGGAATGGTGGGTTTTATATAGGGAATGGTGTGTTTTATATGGGGAATGGTGTGTTTCATATAGGGAACAATGAGTTATATATAGGGAATGGTGTGGTTTGTATAGGGAATGTTGTGTTTTGTAAAGGGAATGGTGTGTTTTATATAGGGAATGGTGGGTTCGATATGGGGAATGGTGGGGTTTATAGGGGGAAAGGTGGGGTTTGTACAGGGAATGGTGTGTTTTGTAAAGAGAACAAAGAGTTTTATATAGGGAATGGTGGGTTTTACATAGGGAATGTTGTGTTTCATATAGGGAATGGTGGGTTTTATATAGGGAATGATGTAGTTTATATGGGGATTGTGTTTTATATAGGGAATGGTGGGTTTTATATGGGGAATGGTGGGTTTTATATATGGAATGGCATGGTTTATAGAAGGAATGTTGGGTTTTATATAGGGAATGTGTTTTGTAAAGGGAATGGTGAGTTTTATATAGGGAATGATGTGGTTTATATAGGGAATGTATGGGGTTTTCTGGAGGGAATGATGTAGTTTATATGGGGATTGTATTTTGTAAAGGGAATGGTGTGGTCTATATAGGGAATGATGTGGTTTATATAGGAATGTTGTGTTTTATATAGGGAACATTGGGTTTTATATAGAGGATGGTGTGTTTTATAAAGACAACGTGTTTCATATAGGGAATGGTGTGTCTTATATAGGAAATGCTCTGTTTTACAAAGGGAATGTATTTTATATAGGGAATATTGTGTTTTATACAGGGAGTAGTGTGTTTTATATAGGCAATGTGATTTATACAGGGAATATCATGTTTTATAATGGGAATGTTGCATTTTATATAGGGAATGTTATGTTTTATATAGGGAATGTTGCGTTTTACATAGAGAATGTTGCATTTTATAAATGGAATATTCTGTTTTCTAAAGGGATTGTTGTGTTTTCTAAAGGGATTATCAAGGAGGTGTTTGGCATTAATGCATTAATTAAAGGGATTATTAATGAGGTGTTTGGTATCAATTAAAGGGCTAATTAAGGTGCCAATAAAAGGCTAATTAAGGTGTCATGAAAGGCTCTGTCACCTGCTGCAGAAGGCAGCGATGGGATCCACACTGGTCACATCCACCTCCTCATCCTCAGCAGCATCAGCGCCTGGAAATCAGGGAAAAATGGGAATTTAGGGTGGGAAAGACAGGAGCAAAGGGCTTGGGGCAGGAAAACCAGCTGGGGTGTTCCCTGCTGAATTAAAGCAGAAAATAACCTGGAATAGCTCCTGTTAAAGCACAAAACAAACCTGAAATAGCTCCTGTTAAAGCACAAAACAAACCTGAAATATCTCCTATTAAAGCACAAAACAAACCTAAAATATTTCCTACTAAACCACAAAACAAACCAAAAATATTTTCTATAAAAGCAGAAAATAAATCTAAGATATTTCCTATTAAAGCAGAAAACAAACCTAAAATGTGCCCTATTAAAGCAGAAAAAACCCTAAAGCATTTCCTATTAAAGCAGAAAACAAACCTAAAATATTTCCCTATTAAAGCAGAAAACAAATCTAAAATATTCCCTATTAAAGCAGAAAACAAATCTAAAATATTTCCTACTAAAGCGGAAAACAAATCTAAATTATTCTTTATTAAAGCACAAAAAAGTCTAAAATATTTCCTACTAATGCACTCAACAAACCTAAAATATTTCCTATAAAAGCAGAAAACAAACCTGAAATATTTCCTACTAAAGCACAAAACAAACCAAAAATATTTTCTATAAAAGCAGAAAATAAATCTAAAATATTCTCTATTAAAGCCAAAAAAAATCCTAAAGTATTTTGTATTAAAGAAAACAAAACCCAAGTATTTCCTACTAAAGCAGAAAACAAATCTAAATTATTTCCTATTAAAGAAGAAAACAAACATAAAGTATTTCCTATTAAAGCAAAAACAAATCTAAAATATTTCCTATTAAAGCACAAAGCAAATCTAAAGTATTTCCCATTAAAGCAGAAAATAAATCTAAAATATTTCCTACTAAAGCAGAAAACAAATCTAAATTATTCCTTATTAAAGCACAAAAAAGTCTAAAATATTTCCTACTAAAGCACAAAAAAACCCTAAAATAATTAATATTAAAGCACAAACCAAACCTAAAATAACTCATATCAAAGCACAAAACAAATCTAAAATATTTCCTGTTAAAGCAGAAAAAAACCTAAAATAATTCCAGAATTAAAGTAGGGAGAGGACTTCAAATCTCCCAAATATTTTGGTTTTTTCCACTAATCCAGTTCTCAATCTCCTCAAATTCATTTTGATGCTGAATTCCCCCAAATCAACATCACAGTGAACAAAAAAATTCCTAAAATCGCCAAAATCCAATTAATTAAATTATGAAAAGTGCTTTAACAGGAAACATTAAATGCTGCTAATGAGAAAAGCTGGGAATAATCCTAATTTCACCTGCAGTTTTTCTCATCCATTATTTTTTTTCCCAGAATTTTTATTTTCCCACAAATTTTTTTCCCCACGATTTTTTTTCCATTATTTTTTTTTCCACTATCTTTTTTCCACAATTTTTTTTCCAGGATTTTTTTTTTCCACAATTTTTTTCCACATTTTTTTATTCCACAATTTTTTTTCCACATTTTTTTTTTCCACTATTTTTTTTCCACATTTTTTTTTTCCACTATTTTTTTCCCACAATTTTTTTTCCACATTTTTTTCCCACTATTTTTTTTCCAGGATTTTTTTTTCCCCACGATTTTTTTCCCATGATTTTCTGGCACCACCAAGTGGCCACAATTCCCAAGGATCCCTTGGAATCCCCTGGGAATATTCAGGAATCCTACCTGTCTGCTCTGGCTCACTCTTATCCTCATCCTCGATGTCAAATTCCGATTCCCTCTCCTCATATTCCACATTTTCATCCAGCTCCTTGAAATCCGGGGCGAAAGCACTCCAGTTTTCCTACAAAAATCAAAATAAAAATCAAAAAAATCAAAATAAAAATCAAAAAAATAAAAATAATTTTTTTTTTCCTAAAAAGAAATCAAAATAAAAATTCCATTTAATTGAATTCCTTGGATTCCTGCAATTCCAAACGCCCTGGAGGGATTTAAAATGTTGTGGATGTGGCATTTGGGGACAAGGGGACAGTGGTGGGAATGGTTGGGTTGATGGCCTAGAGGGTTTTTTCCGACCTGAATTATTAAAATTCGTTAAAATTCCATAAAAGCACTGAAAATCCAGCAGAATTCCATAAATGACACTCAAATCCCATATATAACACTTTCCACTATCCCAGACTGCTCCAATCTGGCCTCAGACACTCCCAGGGATCCAGGAGCAGCCAAAATTTTCTGGGAATTCTATCCCAGCTCCTCCCCACCTTCACAGGGAGGAATTTATCCCCAAAATCCCATTTAAAGCATCACACGGAATCCTGAGATGGTTTGGGTTGGAAGGGAATTTAAATCCCATCCCATTCCACAGGCAAGGACAATTTTCACCATCCCAGGATGCTCCAACCTGGCCTCAGACAATCCCAGGGATCCGGGAGCAGCCAAAATTTTCTGGGAATTCCATCCCTTCACAGGGAGGAATTTATTCCCAAAATCCCATCTAAAGCAGCAGATGGAATCCTGGGATGGTTTGGGTTGGAATGCTGGACTTCCCACTGTCCCAGGCTGCTCCTTGGATACTTCCAGGGATGGAGCAGCCATGGATTCTTTGGGAATTTCTCCCTCACAGGGAGGAACTGATTCCCAAAATCCCATCTAAAGCAGCAGATGGAATCCTGGGATGGTTTGGGTTGGAAGGGAATTTAAAGCTCATCCCATTCCATAGGCAAGGACACTTTTCACCATCCCAGGATGCTCCAATCTGGCCTCAGACACTCCCAGGGATCCGGGAGCAGCCAAAATTTTCTGGGAATTCCATCCCAGCCCCTCTCCACCCTCACAGTGAAGGATTCATTCCCAAAATCCCATCTAAACCAGCACATGGAACTCTGGGATGGTTTGGGTTGGAAGGGAATTTAAATCCCATCCCATTCCATCAGCAGGGACACTTTTCATTATCCCAGGTTGCTCCAACCTGACCTTAGACACTTCCAGGGATTGGGCAACCATGGATTTTCTGGGAATTCCACCACAGTCCCTCCCCACCCTCACAGGGAGGAATTTATTCCCAAAATCCCATCTAAACCAGCACATGGAGTCCTGGGGTGGTTTGGGTTGGAAGGGAATTTAAAGTTCATCCCATTCCATAGGCAAGGACAATTTTCACCATCCCAGGATGCTCCAACCTGGCCTTGGACAATCCCAGGGATCCAGGAGCAGCCAAAGTTTTCTGGGAATTCCATCCCAGCCCCTTCTCACCCTGACAGGGAAGGATTCATTCCCAAAATCCCATTAAACCAGCAGATGGAATCCTGGGATGGTTTGGGTTGGAAGGGAATTTAAAGCTCATCCCATTCCACAGGCAAGGACACTTTTCATTATCCCAGGTTGCTCCAACCTGACCTTAGACACTTCCAGGGATTGGACAGGGAAGGAATTTATTCCCAAAATCCCATCCAAACCAGCACATGGAACTCTGGGACGGTTTGGGTTGGAAGGGAATTTAAATGCCATCCCATTCCATGGCCAGAGAGGGATCCCATCACTATCCCAGGCTGCTCCAGCCTGGCCTGGGACATTCCCAGGGATCCAGGAGCAGCCAAAATTTTCTGGGAATTCTATCCCAGCTCCTTCTCACCTTCACAGGGAAGGATTCATTCCCAAAATCCCATCTAAACCAGCACACAGAATCCTGGGATGGTTTGGGTTGGAAGGGAATTTAAAGCTCATCCCATTCCACAGGCAAGGACAATTTTCACCATCCCAGGATGCTCCAACCTGGCCTTGGACACTTCCAGGGATTGGGCAACCATGGATTTTCTGGGAATTCCATCCCAGCTCCTCCCTACCCTGACAGGGAAGGATTCATTCCCAAAATCCCATCTAAACCAGGACACGGAATCCTGGGATGCTTTGGGTTGGAATGCTGGACTTTCCACCATCCCAGGCTGCTGCAGCCTGGCCTGGCACACTCCCAGGGATCCAGGAGCAGCCCAAATCCCTCTGGAATTAGCCCCATTCCCAAGGGATGATCCCAAATCTCCCACTCACCACTTGGTTCTGAGCCCATATGGACACAACCCCGCTGGAGATGGAGGCGATGATGGGCCGCACCGGATGCCACTGGGTTCAATCAAACAATTAAATCATTAATTAGCAAACCCAATTAGGACATCTCAACCCTCCAACCCCTCAAGGAATAGGAAAATCTTCCTCACAGCCACGTCCAGCAGGAGCTCCCCGCGGGTTCCGTGGAGGATTTTCACCAAATTGCCGATGCTCTTCTCCCAGATGTAGAGGGCGTGCTGCCGCGCCGACCCCGCCACGATGTACTCCCCGTCCCCCGAGAAACAGCACTTCTTCCAGGGGGTCCTGGAATGGGAATTTTGGGAATTCCAGGGGTGAGGGCTGGGGTGGGGTTTTGGGTGTTTCTCGGCTTCAGGGGTTTTTGAAGTGGGGGTTTTTGGAGGTGTTTGGGGTAAATTCCGAATGGGAATGTGTGTTCTTAGTGTGGAATGTGCTGAGGATGGATTTGGGATGGAATGTGGGGTGGGGGAAAAGGACCCCAAAAAGATCACTGATCCAACCCCAGGCCCTGCACAGGCCCCCAAAATCCCCTCATTGCATCCCTGAGAGTGTTGTCCAACCATCCCACAGCCTTTGGGGTTGTGGATTCCCTGAAGAGCCTTTCCCAGTGCCTGAGCATCCCGGGAAAAGGGCAGCCATCCTTGTGCCATCCCTGTTCCCTCATCCTACAGACATCCCTGTGCCTCTCCTTGTTCCCCTGATCCTACAGACATCCCTGTGCCTGTCCCTGTGCCCCAAACCCATCCCTATTCCCAAAGCCATCCCTGTTCCCCAAACTCATATCCCTGTCCCCAACCCCATATCCCTTTTCCCCAGCCCCATACCCCTGTCCCCAGCCCCATATCCCTGTCCCCAACCCCATATCCCTTTTCCCCATTCCCATCCCTGTTCCCAACCCCATATCCCTGTCCCAACCCCATATCCCTTTTCCCCATTCCCATCCCTTTTCCCCAACCCCATATCCCTTTTCCCTATTCCCATCCCTGTTCCCCAACCCCATATCCCTGTTTCCCATTCCCATCCCTGTCCCCAACCCCATACCCCTGTTCCCTAATCCCATATCCCTGTCCCCAGTCCCCATCCCTATTCCCCAACGGCATATCCCTTTTCCCCAACCCCAATCCCTGCCCCAACCCAATCCCTGTCCCCAACCCCATGTCCCAACCCCATATCCCAACCCCACACCCTGTCCCCACCTATTGACCAGATCCTGCAGTTTCTGCATGGGCTCAGGCTCCCCATCCCTTTTCCTCAACCCCAATCCCTGTCCCCAACCCCATATCCCTGTCCCCAGCCCCATATCCCAACCCCATATCCCAGCCCCACACCCTGTCCCCACCTGTTGACCAGATCCTGCAGTTTCTGCATGGGCTCAGGCTCCCCATCCCTTTTCCTCAACCCCAATCCCTGCCCCAACCCCATATCCCAACCCCATCCCTGTCCCCAACCCCATGTCCCTGTCCCCAACCCCATATCCCAGCCCCACACCCTGTCCCCACCTGTTGACCAGATCCTGCAGTTTCTGCATGGGCTCAGGCTCCCCATCCCTTTTCCTCAACCCCAATCCCTGTCTCCAACCCCAATCCCTGTCCCCAACCCCATACCCAGCCCCATATCCCTTTTCCCCACCTGTTGACCAGATCCTGCAGTTTCTGCATGGGCTCAGGCTCCCCATCCCTGCCGCACGTCAGGATTTCCCTCCCGTCGTACACCCTGATGATCCTGTCTGCCGTGTTGATCAGGAAGCAGCTGGGGGAAAACCACATAAAACCTTAAAAAAACCCAGGAATTCTGTCCCACAAAAGATTTATGGGGTTTTGCAGAGCATGGTGATGATCCCAAAGAGGCACTGACCTCCCCTTGCGGGCGAACTCGATGGATTTGATGGCCGTGGTGTTGCTGGTGCCTGTGGTCACTCTGAAGGAAGCAACAAGATCCTGAGTGTCTGTTTTTAGGACCAGGATCTGCAGATTGAGCAGACAAAGAACGGTCAGTGGGGTCATTGTCACTCAACTCCCTGCTGGTGGCTCTCAGGGAGCTCAGAAAGATCCCAAAAATGGGGTGAAGGTAACAGAAATGCTGGGAGATGATCCCAAAAATGGGCAGGGAAAAGAAACACAGGGAAAAGATCCCAAAACAAAAACAAAACAAAACCCCAAAACTGGGGCAAAGATAACAGAAATGCTGGAAAGAGATCCCAAAACTGTGGCAAAGACAAGAGAAATGCTGGGAAAAGATCCCAAAAATGTGTTGTCCCAAAGACAACATGAACACTGGGAAAAGATCCCAAAAATGGGGCAAAGAACAGAAATGCAGGGAAAAGATCCCAAAAATGGGGCAAAGAACAGAAACGCTGGGAGAAGATCCCAAAAATGTGGCAAAGACAAGAGAAATGCTGGGAAAAGATCCCAAAAATGTGTTGTCCCAAAGAACAATGGGAAAAGATCCCAAAAATGGGGTAAAGAAAACAGGAACGCTGGGAGAAGATCCCAAAAATGTGTTGTCCCAAAGACAAAGAAACAGTGGGAAAAGATCCCAAAAATGGGTGAAAGACAAGAAGAATGCTGGGAGAAGATCCCAAAAATGGGTCAACCACAACAGGAACTCAAAGGCCTAAGTCAGACAGCAATCCCAGGATCACTGAGGCTGGAAAATCCCTCCAGGATCATCAAGCTGTGCTCAATCCCCACCCTGAGCACCGAGGAATTCCTCAGACACCTCCAGCAGTGGAGACTCCAAACCTCCCTGGGCAGTTCCCAAGCCTGACCACCCTTTCCAAGAGGAAATTCCAGGAGGAAATTCCCAGCTGGAAGGCTCACCTTTCCCTTGGCGTTGCCGGTGTAGATGTATTCCCCTCTCCTGTCGAAGGAAGCCACCACGTTGAGGTCAGAATCGTCATCCACAGGCAGCACCACGTGCTTGGAGTCTGACAGGGTGAGCATCACTGGGGCTGACTTCATGGGACACACCAGCACCCTGTTCCTGCAGGGAGAGGGGGGAAAGTTGGGAATTCTTACCCTGGAAAAGGATTTCTGCATTTAGAGGGAAAAAAGGAATTGGTCTGGATTGAGGAATGTGGAGTATCTGGATTTTTGTTGCTTTATTTTTGGTATTTAAACAGCAAAATGATGTTAAGTTTGGTTCTAGTTTGATTTCCTGTCCTTCTCCAAGTCTGTGCAGTGATTTTAAATCCAAGGAGACATTCCCACACACATTTCCAAGAGTTTCCTCCTGTCCCAATCCTCCCACAGGTGTTCCTCCTCCTGTTCACCTCCCACAAAAAACCCAAACCCAAACCTGATCCTCCCACACCAAACCCAAATCTCCCAAACCCAATCCTCCCACACCAGACCCAAACCCAAACCCAAACCCAATCCTCCCAAACCAAACCCAAAACCTGATCCTCCCACACCAAACCCAAACCCAATCCTCCCACACCAAACCCAAATCTCCCAAACCCAATCCTCCCACACCAAATTCAAACCCAAACCCAAACCCAATCCTCCCACACCAAACCCAAAACCTGATCCTCCCACACCAAACCCACACCAAACCCAATCCTCCCACACCAAACCCAATCCTCCCACACCAAACCCAAACCCAAACCTCCTACACCAAACCCAAACCCAAAACCCAAACCTCTCACACCAAACCCAAACCCAATCCTCCACACAACAAACCCAAACCCAAACCCAAACCCAATCCTCCCACACCAAACCCGACAAACCCACACCAAACCCAACCCCAAACCAACTCCCCAAACCCACAATCCCACTCTAAAAACACCACAAAACCCCAACAACTATCAGCTCCACCCCGCTGGGAGCATCCCAGTGCTCTCCCAGAGCACTCACTGGTCCCGGGGGTGGTACTGGACTTTGAGGATGGGCGAGGGGAAGCGGAACCGCTGGTCACAGTCGCCGGACAGCACGTCCCACTGGGACACGATGTTGTCGGTGGAGGCACTGACCAGCTTGTGGCCATCCCGGCTCCAGCTGCAGCACACAGAGGGAACTCCTGTTAGGGTTGTTCCTGGGAGGTGGCAGAGGCAGCCAGGGGGCAAATGGGATCAGAGGGAAATGGGGTAGTGAGGGGCAGGGAGGGAGGGTGAGGGAAAATGGGATTGCTGATGGAAATAGGGAATTGTGGATGGTTTAGGGTGAGAAGGACCTAAAATCCCATCCCATTCCATAGGCAAAGACATCTTCCACTATCCCAGGGTGCTCCAGCCTGGCCTTGGACACCTCCAGGGATCCAGGGGCAGCACAGCTTCTCTGGGAATTCCATCCCAGCCCTGCCCACCCTCCCTGGGAAGAATTCCTTCCCAATATCCCATCTATCCCTGGCGGCACAAAGCCATTCCCCCTAATCCTGTCACTCCACCCCTCATCCCAAATCCCTCTCCAGCTCCCCTGCAGCCCTTTAAGCACTGCAAGAACCCAAACATTCCCTGGATGCTCCTTCCTCCTTGCACCCCAAACTCTCCCTGGCAGAAAGGACAAACCCAGCCCTTCTCTCTCCCCCTGGGATGAATCCCAGAGCCATTCCATGACCATCCCATGACCATTCTCTGACCATCCCATGACCATTCCCAGACCATTCCCTGATCACTCCCTAACCATTTCCAGACCATCCCATGACCATTCCACAACTACTCCATGATCATGCCATGACCATCCCGTGACCATTCCATGACCATCCCATTACCATCACATGACTATTCCAGCGCCATTCTAGAGCCATTCTATGACCATTCCATGACCATCCCATGACCATTCCCTGACCATCCCACAACCATCCCATACCCATCCCCTGCCCATCTCATGCCCATTCCATGCCCACCCCACGCCCACCCCGCGCCCTGCCCCGCTCACCACAGGGAGCACACGGGGTGGATGTGAGCGCTGATGATCTTGGCGATGCCGCGGGTGAGGAAATCCCAGATGACGATCCTGCCGTCGTTGCAGCCCACGGCGAGCAGAGTGCCCCAGCGGTTGAAGGTGCACGTCAGCGCCATGCTGATGCAGTCCAGCGTCCCGTCGGCCTCCTGCGGGGACAGCGCGGTGCCCCGGCCCGGTCAGAGCGGCCGGTGAAGCTGCCCGCAGCCCCGCCGAGCCGGGGGGCACCGGGGGTGGTACCGGGGGCGGTGCCGGGGGTGGTACCGGGGGTGGTACCGGGGCGGGGAGAGCGGTTACCTCGGGGTAGTTCTGGCCAAAGGACTCTGCGGAGGAAGGGGAGAGCAGCGGCTGGGTGAGCGAGGTGGTTCCGCCGAGGCTCCGCTAACACCGGCCCGGGTCTCTTTACCCTGTCCCGGTCCAGCCCCGCCGCGCCCGGAGCTCTCCGGCTCAGCCAGCCTTCCATTCCCATTCCCGATCCCGCCGCTCCCGGAGCCTCCCGGCTCAGCCAGCCCCATTCCCGGCTCAGCCAGCCCCATTCCCGGCCCCGCCGCCGCTGCCGGATCCGCCCCCGCCCGGTCCTGTCGCCCCCCGGTCCCGGCTCATTCTGCATTCCCATTCCCAGCCCCGCCACCCCCTGATCCCGCGGCTCCTCCCGCTCCCATCCCATCCCATCCCATCCCATTCCCATCCCGCTCCCGTTGGCACCGAGCAGCTCCCCGTTCACTGCCCCACCGCCCCGCGCTCCGCTTCCCATCCCATCCCATCCCCACTCCCGGTCCCGCAGCCTCCCTCTCCTATCCCGTTCCCGTTCGCACCGAGCAGCTCCAGCTTCATCCCCCCGCCGCCCCGCTTCCCTCCCCATTCCCATTCCCAGTCCCGTTCCCACCGCGCTCCCGTTGGCACCGAGCAGCTCCAGCTTCATTACCCCGCCGTCCCGCGCTCCCGGCTCCCTCTCCATCCCCATTCCCGTCCCCGGTCTCGGAGCCCGCCGCTCCCATTGCGCTCCCATCCCCATCCCCATCCCGTTCCCGTTGGCACCGAGCAGCTCCCGGTTCACCGCCCCGCGCTCCCGCCTCCTCCCCATTCCCACTCCCGGTCCCGCAGCCCGCCGCTCCTATCCCGTTCCCGTTCGCACCGAGCAGCTCCAGGCTCACCGCGCCGCCGTCCCGCCCCCGCCGCCCCGCGCTCCCAGCTCCTCCCCATTCCCGTTCCCATTCCCATTCCCGGTCCCGTTCCCATCCCCACCCCACTCCCAACCCGCTCCCGTTCCCGTTCCCATTCCCGCTCCCTCCCCGCTCGCACCGAGCAGCTCCAGGTTCATCTCGCCGCCGCTCCCGCTCCCTCAGCTCCCTCCGCTCCCGTCGCCAAGGACCCCCGAGGGCCCTGCCCGGCCCGGCGCCTCGCCCTCCGCCTGCCGAACGGCCGCTCCCTCCCTCCGCCCCCGCCGCGGCTCCCGGCGCCTCCCGGCCCGGCTCAGCCCGTCCCGCCCTGCGGTGAGGCGCGGCTGGCTCCGGTGCGGCGGCAGGGCGGGGATGGCTGCGCGGAGCGGCGGCGCGGAGCAGGCAGCGCGGCGGGCAGCCCCGGAGCGGCGCGCGGAAAGGGCCGGGCGGGTCGCGCTGCCGAGCGCGAGGGTTCCGGAGCGGCGGGCGGCCGGCAGGGGGCGCTAGGGAACCAGCGATGGTAATTATTATAATAATAATTAAAATAATTAATTAAAACAGAAGGGGGAAGGTGGGACCGTGCGGGTATCGCGCTGTCTCGTTCACACTCTTGAATTCCTTTTATTTCCCCGTCCTGGCTCTGCTGCCCCAGCCGAGACCATGGAAAATACTGGGAGCAGGTTGAGTTTGGAGCAGATCAATGACAGAATCCCAGAATGGTTTGATGGAAGAGACGCTAAAATCATCCCGTTCCAGGACAGGGACACCTCCCGCTGTCCCACCGCTCCCAGCTGGCCGGGGACACTGCCAGGGAGCCAGGGGACAGCGATGGACAGAGCAGGAGCTGGTCCTGGAAAGGTGTGGCTGCTTTTGGGAAAAATGGAATAGGATAGAAATAAAGTAGAATAGAATGGAATGGAATGGAATAGAATAGAATAGAATAGAATAGAATAGAATAGAATAGAATAGAATAGAATAGAATAGAATAGAATAGAATAGAAATAAAGCAGAATGGAATTAAAGTCAAAGAATAGAAATAAAGTAGAATAGAGTAGAATAGAATAGAAATAAAGTAGAATAGAATAGAGTAGAGTAGAGCAGAGTAGAGTAGAATAGAATAAAAATAAAGTAGAATAGGGTAGAATACAGTAGAAATAGAAATAAAGTAGAATAAAGTAGAATAGAATTGAAATAGAAATTGAATAGAATAGAAATAAAGTAAAATAGAATAGAATAGAAATAAAGTAGAATAGAGTAGAATAGAAATAGAAATTAAGCAGAATAGACTAGAAATAAAGTAGAATAGAGTAGAATAGAAATTAAGCAAAATAGAATAGAAATAAAGTAGAATAGAATAGGAAAAGAATAGTTCTTTGGGTGGATATTTAAGGTAAAATTGGGGTCCAGGAAGGCAGGGGCTCCTCTTCTCTCCCCATTCCCAAATTCTGCAGCCAGGCTGGGATGAGAGCTCAGCTCAGCTCACTGAGTTTGGCACCACTTTGGACTGAAAAAATCTGGAATTTTTCCATGAAATGATGATTCCTTCCTTCCCCTGCTCCAACCACGTGGAAAACCCTGAATTAAGGGATAAAAAAGGAGAAATCTCCCACCACAAGCTCAGGCCCAGGAGGAGCTGCAAAATTTGGGAAAACCTGCAGATTCCCACATTCCAGCTGCCAAAATTCCCCCCAAAAAAAACCCCAGAGGAATCCAGAAAATCCCAACCAAAACCAAAAAAAGGGATTGGGGGAGAGTTTGGGATGGTGAGACAGGAAAAGCTGTGGAGCTGCAGAGGTTTCAGGTTTATTCAGACTTTTATTATTTACACAAACTCCCTCCAGCCATTCCCAGGGACTGCGCTGGACTCTCCCGGTTTTCCAGAGGATTTCCCAGAGGATTTCCCCCCTCCCCAGGCAGGTTAATACTGTTAGTGGAGTCCTGGGGTGGGAAAACTGGGATTGGGCTTTGGAGGAGTGTGTGGGAGTTCTTGGCACGAGCAGCTGGAGCCGGGCAGGAGAGCCTGGGAGGGCGGGAGAGAGGATGGATCCCAAAAATCCACTCTGGGAATTCCAGGAAAACCACTCTGAGAATTCCAGGAGAGAGGATGGATCCCAAAAATCCACTCTGGGAATTCCAGGAGAGAGGATGGATCCCAAAAAACCACTCTGGGAATTCCAGAAAAACCACTCTGGGAATTCCAGGAGAGAGGATGGATCCCAAAAATCCACCCTGGGAATTCCACACAAAACCACTCTGGGAATTCCAGAAGGATGGATCCATAAAAAACCATTTTAGAATTCCAGGAGAGAGGATGGATCCAGGAAATCCACTCTGGGAATTCCAGGAAAGGATGGATCCAGAAAAAAGCACTCTGGGAATTCCAGGAGAGGTTGGATCCATGAAAAAACCACACTGGAATGCCACACAAAACCACTCTGGGAATCCCAGGAGAGAGGATGGATCCCAAAAAACCATTTTGGGAATTCCAGGAGAGAGGATGGACCCACAAAAAACTATTTTGGAATTCCAGGAAAGGATGGATCCAGAAAAATTACTCTGGGAATTCCAGCACAGGAAATGGATCCAGGAAAACCACTCTGGGAATTCCAGGAGAGTTTGGATCCATTAAAAAAACCACTCTGGGATGCCAGGCGAAGTTGGATCCATAAAATGGAATTCCAGGAGAGGTTGGATCCATACAAAACCACCTGGAAATGTCAACAAATATCCACTCTGGAATGCCAAAACAGGGGCTGGATCCATAAAAACCACTCTGAGAATTCCAGGAGAAACTGCATCCACACAAAACCATTTTGGGAATTCCAGGATAGGTTGGATCTGCATAAATCCACTCTGGGAATTCCAGGAAAAGTTGGATCTATAAAAAAGCCACTCTGGAATTCCAGGAGAGGTTCGATCCATAAAAAACCATTCTGGGAATTCCAGGAGAAACTGCATCCACACAAAACCATTTTGGGAATCCCAGGAGAGATTGGATCCATAAAAAAACCACCTGGAAATGCCAGCAAAGAACCACTCTGGAATGCCAAAAACAGGGACTGGATCCATAAAAATC
Organism: Lichenostomus cassidix; assembly: GCF_008360975.1. Taxonomy (NCBI): domain Eukaryota; kingdom Metazoa; phylum Chordata; class Aves; order Passeriformes; family Meliphagidae; genus Lichenostomus; species Lichenostomus cassidix. The sequence goes on from NW_028147434.1 coordinate 22,450, forward strand.
ACTCTGGAATTCCAGAAGTTGGACCCATAAAATGGAATTCCAGGAAAGGCTGGATCCATGAAAAACCATTTTGGAATTCCAGGAAAGCTTGGATCCATAAAAAACCACTCTGGGAATTCCAGAGGAGATGATGGATCCATAAAAACCACTCTGGGAATTCCAGGAGAGGTTGGATCCATAAAAAAACCACTCTGGGAATTCCAGAAGAGATGATGGATCCATAAAAACCATGCTGGAATGCCATGCTGGAGAGATTGGATCTGCACAAATCCATTCTGGGAATTCCAGGAAAGGATGGATCCATAAAAAAACCACTCTGGGAATTCCAGGATGGATTGGATCCATAAAAAAACCACTCTGGGAATTCCAGGAGAATTCCAGATCCATCCCAATCCCACCAGGAATGCCAGCACATCCCACACAATGCCCACAGGGAATTAAACAAAAAAAAAAAAAAGCTTTTTTTTTTTTGTTTTGTTTTTTTTTTCTTTCCTCTCCATAAAAAGCTCCTGAAATCCATTTATTGCACAAAGAAAGGAGAAGATTCCCACGCAAACCCATCCTGCCAGGGAATTCCACATTCCTGCTTTTCCTGGGAATCCCAGGAATCCCTGCCCATGCCCTGGAGAACTCCCAACTCCTCACGGAGTCACCAAGCTGCAATTCCTGCTCCAGATAAACTGGGAATTCCAGGAACAGCCTTGCCCATTCCTCCCCTATCCCCATTTTTTTTTTATTCTTTTTCCATCCAAATTCCAGCCCTGGAGTGAAACTGAGCAGGAGAAGGAAGGATGTTTTCTCCCCTCCTCCAACTTAAAAAAAAAAAAGCTGGAAAAACCTCATTTTTTAAAAAAAATGTTCCCATCCAGACTTAGCCCAATTTAAAACTGTCCTGACCTTCCCGTTCATTCCGAGCCCCAAATCCCAATTTTTTTTAAAAAAAAAAGGAATTTTTGGCACTTTCCCCCACGGAAAAAATAATAATAATAATAATAATTGCAAGGAGATTTTTTTTGGTGCTACAAATATGGAAGCAAGGGCAGGTTTTTCCAGCCATTCCAAGGAATCTCAGGGAGCCAAATAATTGGGAAAAAAAAGAGGGAAAAAAGGTGGGATTAGGGATTCAATAGCTTATCCAAGTGGGGTTTTCCGAGTCCCCGGAGTAAAACAAGAAAGCTTTGCTCCTGTCCATGTAAACATTTCCAGTGCTTGGAAAACTCCTGGGAGCTTCCCAACACTTCCTATCCTAAAAACTTCTGTGCCTTTTCCTTCCTCTCCAAGCGCTCTGGAATTAGTGCCAATGGCTGAGGGATTCGGGATGGTTATCCCAAAATTACCGGGAAGGGATTTTTGGGTTTTTTTTTTTTTTTCCCCTGTCCCTCTTTGGGGTGGCATCGCCAAAATTCCCGTTTTAATTTGGGATTTTCCATGCCTTCCCCTCGTGTTTCCATCGGGATAAAGGGGTGGGATGGAGTTATCACCTCGCCAAGCCTCCCTCAGCTCCTTCCCTGGAGGAGTCTGGAATTCCCCCCGCGGCCATTCCCGGATTTTATTTCCTTTTCCCCTCCGCGATTCCAGGGATTCAGGTGGAATCATCCAGGCCTTTGTTGGGATGTTCGGAGGGAGCTCTGCAGAGCCTGTCCATGATTCCCTGCAGCATGGGCTGAACGATGCCCAGCAGAGGTCTCTGGGAGGAATCTCCATCCCAGCAGGCTTCCATCAGCTGCCAGCACTCCTCGTCGAACACCGCCAGCCGCTCGGGGCGCACGCCTGGGAGAAACGGGGATTGGGGTGGGTTTTTGGGAATTCAGAATCCAGGGAATGCTCCAAAGAGGAAGAGAATAGGATAGGTATTTCCCAGATATAATAGATATTTCCCAGGATCCAAGGAAAGCTCTGCCTAGTGTTCCCAGGATCCAAGGAATGCACCTGGCTGGTGCTGAGATCCCAGGAAAAGCCCTGCTTGGTGCTCCCAGTTTCCAAGGAAAGCCCTGCCTGGTGCTCCTGGGAACTCCAGAGAGGTTGGATCCATAAAAAACCACTCTGGGAATGCCAGGAGAGATTGGATCCATCTCTCTGAAATCCAAGGAAAGCCCTGCCTGGTATGTTGGGAATCACTCCCTGGATGCTGAGATCGAGTACATCTTGGCCTCGACAATCCCAAAAATATTTCCCAACCTCAGCCATTCTGTGATTTCCCCTTCCCCTTCCCAAACTAAAACCAGATTCCCCACCCATCCATCCTTCCCCCAATCCCAGCCCAGCCCAGTACCTCTCCTGACGTTTGGAAAGCCCTGCCTGGTGCTCAAATCCAAGGAAAGCCCTGCCTGGTGCTCAAATCCCAGGAATTCCCTGCCTGCTGCTCCTGGGAACTCCAGAGAGGTTGGATCCATAAAAAACCATTCTGGGAATTCCAGGAGAGATTGGATCCATCTCTCTGAAATCCCAAGAAAGCCCTGCCTGGTATGTTGGGAATCAATCCCTGGATGTTGGGATTGTGCACAGCTTGGCCTCGATGATCCCAAAAACATTTCCCAACCTCAGCCATTCAGTGATTTCCATTTCCACTTCCCAAACTAACACCAGATTCCCCATCCACCCATCCTTCCCCCAATCCCAGCCCAGCCCAGTACCTCTCCTGGAAAGCCCTGCCTGGTACTCAAATCCCAGAAATGCCCTGCCTGGTGCTCCTGGGAATGCCAGGAGAGATTGGATCCATAAAAAACCACTCTGGGAATGCCAGGAGAGATTGGATCCATCTCTCTGAAATCCAAGGAATTCCCTGCCTTGTGCTCAAATCCAAGGAAAGCCCTGTCTTGGTGTTCCCAGGATCCAAGGAATTCCCTGCCTGGTGCTCAAATTCAGGAAAGCTCTGCCTGGTGCTCCTGGGAATTCCAGGAGAGGTTGGATCCATCTCTCTGAAATCCAAGGAAAGCCCTGCCTGGATCTCACATCCAAGGAAAGCTCTGCCTGGTGTTCCCAGGATCCAAGGAAAGCCCTGCCTGGTGCTCAAATCCCAGGAATTCCCTGCCTGGTGCAATCCCTGGATTTTAGGATTGTGCACAGCTTGGCCTCAACAATCCCAAAATATTTCCCAACCTCAGCCATTCCAGGATTTTCCCTTCCAATTCCCAAACTAACACCAGATTCCCCACCCACCCATCCTTCCCCAATCCCAGCCCATCCCAGCACCTCTCCTGGAAACCCCTGCCTGGTGTTCCTGGGAATTCCAGGAGAGCTTGGATCCATGAAAAACCACTCTGGGAATTCCAGGAGAGGTTGGATCCATCTCTCTGAAATCCAAGGAAAGCCCTGCCTGGTGCAATCCCTGGATTTTAGGATTGTGCACAGCTTGGCCTTGACAATCCCAAAAACATTTCCCAACCTCAGCCATTCAGTGATTTCCCCTTCCCATTCCCAAACTAACACCAAATTTCCCCATCCACCCACCCATCCTTCCCCAATCCCATCCCAGTACCTCTCCTGACGTTGTTCCACAGGTGATCTTTGCTCGCACACCTCTCGAAGGCCTCAGGTAACTTCACGTGCCCCGAGCAGAGGTACCAGAACAGGATCCCAAAGGCATAAACATCCACGGAATTGTCGTATTTTCCTGGGGAAAACCATGTGGGATCAGCAGGGAGAACAGCACTGGGAGCTGGGCAGGATGGGGAGGGATTGCAGTGCTGGTTTGCCCCAAATTTAGATTTAATTTCGTAGCTGGGAAGGGATTTCTGTGCTGCTTTGCCTCAAATATAGATTTAATTCCACAGCATTTCAAAATTTCTGTGCTGCTTTGCCTCAAATTTAGATTTAATTTTGTAGCATTTCAAAATTTCTGTGTTGCTTTGCCTCAAATTTAGATTTAACTCCACAGCATTTCAAGATTTCTGTGCTGCTTTGCCTCAAATTTAGATTTAATTTTGTAGCATTTCAAAATTTCTGTGTTGCTTTGCCTCAAATTTAGATTTAACTCCACAGCATTTCAAGATTTCTGTGCTGCTTTGCCTCAAATTTAGATTTAATTTTGTAGCATTTCAAAATTTCTGTGTTGCTTTGCCTCAAATTTAGATTTAACTCCACAGCATTTCAAGATTTCTGTGCTGCTTTGCCTCAAATTTAGATTTAATTTTGTAGCATTTCAAAATTTCTGTGTTGCTTTGCCTCAAATTTAGATTTAACTCCACAGCATTTCAAGATTTCTGTGCTGCTTTGCCTCAAATTTAGATTTAATTTTGTAGCATTTCAAAATTTCTGTGTTGCTTTGCCTCAAATTTAGATTTAACTCCACAGCATTTCAAGATTTCTGTGCTGCTTTGCCTCAA
>NW_028147435.1:0-25940 GCF_008360975.1 Lichenostomus cassidix
CTCCTCCCGCTCTGTCTCTCCTCCTCCTTCTCCGCCCTAATCCCACCTCCTTCTCCTCCTTGCCCCAATCCCTTCTCCCGCTCCTCCTCCTCCCTGCTCCTCCTCCGCCGTTGCCGAGTCGCTCGCAGGCCGCGGGAGGAGCGGGGATGCAGCCGGGACAGCTCGGCATGGGCAGCGCGGGGCTCTCGGCTGCTCCCAGCCCAGCGCTGGGGACAGGGGGAGCCTGGCCTGGGGAAAAGGAGAGGGAAACAGGGAAAACTGGGGGCTGCAGATCCAAAGTGGCCTTGCTGGGGAGCCTGGGCAGGGAGTTGCAGCCCTTGGGGCTCCTGGGGGGAGCCTGGAGATGCGGGAGGGGGGAACGCAGCGAGGGGTGGGGGATCCCAGCAGTGCAGCACTGGAATGACTGGGCTGTACTGGGATCATACTGGGATCATACTGGGATCATACTAGGATCATACTGGGATTATACTGGCAATGACTGGGCTTTACTGGGGCACCTGGAACCTTACTGGGGTGTCTGGGAGTGACTGGGCATGACTAGGAGCATGCTGAGTGCAACTGGGATATACTGGGAGTTTCTGTAACCATACTGGGCTGACTGGAACCAAACTGGTAACAACCAGGACCATGCTGGGCAGAACTGGGACCACGCTGGGAGCAACTGGGATTGAATGGGAGTGACTGTGTCTACACTGGACACAACTGGGCATGACTGGGACCATGCTGGGAGGGACTGGGACCACATGGGTGTCGCCAAATCTGCGGGAAAAAGAAAAACCCTCTCACACTGTATTTGAAGTGCTAGAGAATCAGGCATTACCTTTTTTGCTGGCCAGGATGTGCCTAGGAGAGTATTCCAAGAGCACATGCCTTCAAAGAATTTTCCCCCAAATTTTATACAGTCAAAACCCCATAGAGATAAATTGTGTTAAAGTTCACTGGACCAGATTTGAGTAACCTCCGATATTCAGGTTCTCATTGGATCTGAATCTCTTCGCCTCTGATGCTAATTAGGTATTTCATTCTTCAGTGTTTCTTATCATTCCTTTTCTGGATCAGATGCCTTCATCCCTGCTGGAGGTGGCATCTGGTGGATGTTTGTGATAGTCACCATGCCCTGCGGATGTTGCAGTTGATAGCCACCATGCCCTGCGGATGAACGGTTGGTGGCCACAATGTCCTGCGGATGTTCTGTTAATGGTCTTTATCTTTCTGGTTATCTTCGGGGTCACTCCCAATCCATGGTATGTTGATCCCATCTCCGTAGGGTGATTCTATATCTCCTAAAAGAACTAAAGAAAACTCCTTTTCCCCAGGTAAAGTCAAGTGAAAAACTAACTAGAGAGATACAATAAAATTTCTCAAGTTACATTGTTTCCAACAGTATCAGCAGGACAGGACATAAGTTTTGGGGATCCCGGAGAGAGCTGGGAGGGTGGAACGCAGGACTCTCGCAGTACAGAGAGCAGAGAGGGGCAATACCAGAGCTGAGAGACCCCTGGCAGCCTGGAGGGGTGGGGGAGGCTGGAGATGAGGCAGGGCTGGGACACTGTGACACTGAAAGGGGCGATGGAGAGAGGGGGAAGCCCCGAGTGCCTGGAGTGGGGGTAGCCTGAAGAGGGGGACCCTGGGAGCCCTAGGAGCCAAAGCACAATCAGGGAAGAAGGGACCCCTGGGACCACCGAAACCCCACAGCATCCCCAATCAGGACCCTGGAGAAGGGAGATCCACAGGACCCACAGGAGCCCCAGCAGCTCTGAGAAGGGGGAACCCCAGAACCCCAAAGACAGGAGACTGGAAAGGGGGAGCTCCTAGGAGAATTTTTTCTGAACTCACTCTTGCTTTTAGGAGGATTTTATGGACACAAAACACCTAGTGACTTCTAGAGATAGACTTGGGAGGAACCCCCAACACAAGGCACTCACAATTTTTCTTCCCCCCATTGCCAAACCTCAGCTGGATGGAGGAGGAAGCTGTGAGGAAGAGGAAGATGCCCCAGGACCCCCAGGCAGGTGAGGAGGAAGTCACTGCCCCTTTCCCCCTCTCTTCTCCTCCATCTCCCAGCCCAGCATCACCCCTGGCTGCAGGACAACCCTGCTACTGTTGGGGGATGGACTGGGGGGATCTCCTTCCCCTTCCCTTTGGCATGGAGGCAAATTCCAAATCCTCTCCTTGTCCTTCCTCCCCCAGGCAGTGAGGTAAGGGTGGAGACCAGGGAGGACAAATCCTTGCAGCAGAACGTCGTGGAAGAGGCTGTTTTGAGCAGCTCCATGAGCCAGGAATTGAAGAGGGAGGAAAAGGCCCAGAGATGCTGCATGAGGAGGGGCTGCAAACCCAGCCCAGGGTGCTCTGAGGAGCAAAGAGCCACCCTGAGCCGGGAAGGCAATCAGAGCCTTAATCAGAGTTCAGAACTGCAGGTTCCTGAGCAGCTTCATGATGGGGAGAAGCCCCACAAGTGTGGGAATGTGGGAAGAGCTTCAGAAAGATCTCCCAGCTTATGGTGCACCAGAGGATCCACACTGGGGAGAGACCCTGTGAGTGTGGGGAATGTGGGAAGAGCTTCAGCCAGACCTCCAAGCTGATCCGTCGCAAGAGGATCCACACTGGGGAGAGGCCCTAAGAGTGTCCTGAGTGTGGGAAGAGGTTTCTGACCAGCTCAGATCTCCTCAGACATCAGCAGATTCACACAGATGAGAGGCCCTTCTGCTGCCCTGAGTGCAGGAAGGGCTTCAAGCACAACTCCACCCTCATCAAGCACTGGTGCATCCACACTGGGGAGAGACCCTACGAGTGTCCTGAGTGTGGGAAGAGCTTCACCAGCAGCTCTCACTTGACCAAACACCAACAGAGCCACCGGTAAGGGAAGCCCTGTGAGTGCCCCGAGTGGGGGAAGAGCTTCGTGCCCTGCTCCATATTCATCACCCATCGGAGGACCCACGTTGGGAAGAGCCCTGGTGACCAACACTCCCAGTGACCCACTGTTGTGGTTTGACCCTTGTCAAATGCCAGGAACCTACAAAATCTGCTTTCTCTGCTCTCCCCTGCTGCAGCTGTGCAGAGGAGAGAGAAAAAAAAAACTATCACACAGACACACACACAGGGCTCATGAGTTCATTTTGAGGCTCATAATGAACCAGGCAGGATGCACTGAAGGGCAAAACAGGCTGAGAACTTAAAGTTGCAAAGTGATTTATTGGTAACCTAACCCTAAACAGAGTCAGAGGAGGCAAATGAGAGGTTATAATAAGCTCTTAAGACATAGTTTCTCTGCTCACCCCTCAACACTTCCCACCAATAGCACGGGTGGGGGCAGGGCATGGGGTTTTTTTGTCAGTCCGTGACCAAAATTTCTTCCGCAGTTCAGGGAGAGGAGTCCTCTACTTAGCCATGGGTCCTTCCCACTAGAGACAGTCCTCTGTGAACTTCTTTGCCATGGGTCCAATCTCTCGAGCAGCAGCTGCCAGAATCTGCTGCAACATGAGTTCTTGTCCACAGGGTTCAAACCTCTGAGCCCAGACCAGGCTGTTCCATCTCAGAAGCAAAGCCTTTCTGTCCACTGGGACTCCCACTGGATCACAGCTTCCTCCAGGCATCCACCTGCTCCTCCAGCTCCTGTGAGCACCTCCCCACGGGCTGTGGGTGGATCTCTGCACCCCTCCTGGACCCCGTGGGCTGCAGGGGGACAACCTGCTTCACCATGGTCCTCACCACGGCCAGCAGAGGATTTTCAGCTCCGGGGCCTGGAGCACCTCCTCCCCCACCTTCTCCACGGACCTTGGTGTCTCCATGTTGTTTTCCCTCACATATTCTCACCTCCTCCTCATCCTCTGTCTAAAAAGAAGTGCTCGTGCACATTGTTTTGATTTCTTTTTAATTATGACATCACAGAGGTGTAACCAACACCCAGACTTGGCCAGCAGCATGTCCATCATCTTCAGAGCCATCAGAGGTTGGCTCTGCTGGACATGGTGAAAACTTCTACAACATTCACACAGGACACACAGGAGCCATATTTGTGTCACTCCCCACCCACCAGCAAAAACTGGGCTAAGCAAAACCAGCTCATGAACACAGGGGTGAGTTTTCTCCCAGCCCTTCAGCCACTTCTTCTGGCCTACCACAACAGCTTTTGAAGGGTTTATGTTTCCCCTAGACGCTAAAGATAGCTTGCTGATGTTCTGGGCTAAGCAAAACTAACATACTCAGGTTCGGAAGACACCTGGCTGGTGGCTTCCACGTCCTCCTGATTCCCTGTAGCCACCTGGACAAACACAGGGGCAGGAACATCCATCGGGACTCAGACTGCCATCTGAAATTCATTGGGAAGAGCTGATTTATTAATGTGATGCCCTAAAAAATGTCACCTGTTGTGTAATTGTTTCTTCTGGTGGCATCAAGAAATGATGGATGATCTTGGAGGTCTTTTCCAACCTGAATAATTTCCTTATTCACCTTGTCAGAACAACCAAAATTGAGGTAAAATAAAGGAAATTAAACAAAGAGATGTAAAGCTGCACCATTTTACTGCAGATTTGGGGGTGAATTTGGGGTTCAGGGGAATATTCAGGAGGATTTGGGTGTTCTGGGGCTGCCCAGGCTGGGGGACAGGACGACAGTCTCATAGTTGTGCCGGTGGAATGTGTCCACCTGAGCCCATCTGGTCTCCAGGAATTCTGGTTGTCTGTCCCAGTCCCTGGCCTGGGTCTCCCCATTTGGGCTGTGCCCCCCAAAGTGCCCAAATTGCTGCTGCAGTGCTCAAGCTGCTCCTGACTGTGGATGTTGCTGTCCACCAACCTCTCCTGGTCAGTGCCATGGGGGACTGGGAGGGGGTTTAGGCAAGGGGCATTTACACTTGGGACAACGGATTCCTTCCAACCTGGCCACTTTGGGTGGGCTGGGGGCAGCCCCAGGGCAGGTGGCAGTGTGTGCAAGGGCCCTTTGTGACACGGTGCAGTGTGGTCACTGTGGGATGTGACACGGGACAGGGTGTCCAAGGGCCCTTTGTGACACGGCGTGACATAGGCGCTGGTAACGACGTGGCCACGCCACTGTGCTCGGAGCACGCGACGGGACAGGATGGGACAGAGCGGTGTCGTGAGGAGCCCCTGCACAGCACACTTGTTCCTTTCTGACCTGGAGCTTTTCCGAGGGGTTTCTCCTGCAGGTGACCTCGAGGCCAGACCACAGGACTTGGTGACCAGTGGCCTTCCCGAGGCTTCTTTTCTGCAGGTGCCCTCGAGGGCAGACTGCAGGACGTGGTGCCCAGAGCTCTTCTGAGGCATCTCCCATCCCTGCAGCCAGTGCCCTCGAGGCCAGACGAGGAGTCTCCCAGCCTTGTGGCAGGAGCCCTCGAGACCAGAGTGCAGGACTTGCTGTCCTGTAGCCTTCCCAAGGCTTCTCTCTTGCAAGTAGCTATAAATCCAGACAGTGACATGGAGCAGAGACCCCCAAGCGCACCCAAGCTGGCCAGGGGGAAGGAGGAGGAAGAAGGCCCTGGAACTGCCCCAGCACAGCAGCCTGGAGAGTTGGAGCAGTTCCAGCTGCTGCAGGAGGGTGAGTGGCAGAGCTGGGCCACAGGGCTGGTGCCTGCAGCAAGGTTGGCCCCATCCCATCCCATCCCATCCCATCCCATCCCATCCCATCCCATCCCATCCCATCCCATCCCATCCCATCCCCTGGGAACATGCCCATGGACAGGACGGAAGAGCTGTGCTCCATCCCTGGGCATCCCGGGGCTGTCCCTGCCTGGGCAGTGCAGGGCTGGCCTGTGCTCTCCAGCCTGGCCTCTCCTGCAGCCCCTCAGCTCTGGCTGTGCTCGCTCTTTGCCAGATGCAGGCATGCACAGCACACGAGAGCAGCAGCCTGCCCGTGGCCTCTTCCGCAGAACAGCACAGGTAGCTGCAGCCATCCCCACCTGGGCTGGGCCTGCTGTCACTGTTAGGCTGAGCACCGCGCTTGGAGCACTCCGGGGAACATCCCTCTCTTCTCACCCTTCTTCTACAGATGCTTTGCAGATTCATCAGGAGAATTCGGGAGGAAGAGACCAGCGCCGTGGGCCCTGGGGTCAGAGCATACTCTGACATCTTCAAAAGCAAGACCAGCGCTGCCCTGCTGGATTTGCTTCTGGAGAAGGGTGTCTCCAGTGCAAAGCAAGTAAGCAGCCTGTGGCCAGGGCTGGAGCCCCCCAGGAATTTCTTGGCCTCCCAAGCCATGCCCGCCAGTCCCTTGAAGCCTTTGAGGCCATCCCAGTGTGGTGGCAAGGGAAGCACTTCTCTGGGGAAGCTGGGGACATTACTCCCTCTGGCAGCTTTCCAGCTCTCCCTGGGCCTTCTCCAGGTGCCTGCCATGGTGAGGTACATTTACCAGTGGCTCGCGTCCAATGAGTTTCCCGAGCGCAATGTGTACAGGGCACTTCTGGATCTGACTGAGGAATACCCCACTGAGGCAGTGATAACTCTCCTGCGTGTGGCTCCATCGTGTGACAGGTACAGAGCCCACCTGCCCAGAGGGCTCATGGCTCCCCAGCCCATCACCCTGTGGAGCCTGTCCCAGGTGTCTGACAAAAGGAGAGTTCCAGGGCCCTCTGGCTCCATTTCCCAGCCCTGGCATGTAGCCCCCAAGCCTGCTGCCATGCTCCCTCCCTGCCCCTCAGGGGTCTGTCCCCACACGGCTGGGCTGCCTGGCTGCTGCCGGCGAGAGGCAGTGGGCAGAGGCAGGGCTGGCGGCCAGCCTGGGCCCCTGCAGCTGCCCAGGCCACAGTGCTGTGTCCGAGACCCCCCTGAGACAGAGCTCTGACCCCGCAGAGCTGCCGGTAGCATGTGGAGGGCCATCGTGTGCTCGCTCAGGGCTGCGGAGCCGGCCATGCTGACTCTCCTGGATGTGCTGGGGAGCTGGCCAGAGAACAGCACGTGCACCTCCGATGGGGACAACACGCATGTCTTTGCCCTGGCTGTGAGTTTCTGCAATTGGTCTTTGCTCGCCCCCAGGCTGCCTCTCCAGCACCCCTCCATCCTCCTTCCCCCTCTACACCCCCCTGCCTCCGGTGCTGGACAGAAACCTGCGCTAGGGGCAGTTCAGGGGCACCAGACCCAGTGCTCTCCCTGCGTCTCCCCTGGCCTCTCCCTCCCCTCCTACACTCAGACACCTGGGCAGCACTGAGTGCTGTCTCGGGGTGCTTTGTCTTCTGCAGGCAACTGTGGTGATGTGGAAGATCCTCCAGGTGCCCTGCTGCCCACAGGCAGTGACGGTGCATTTCCCCCAGCTCTTTGTGCACCTGCTCCTCCAAGTGTTCTGCAGCACACTGGATATGCCAGAGGAGGTCCATACCTTCTGGAAGAGATGCCAGCAGCAACACGGCCTTGCCACCAACCCCAACAGGTGCTCCATGCCAGTCCTCCTGTCCCTCCCATGTCCCCAGGGCAGGAGCCAGTGCTGCCAGCGTGACCTGGGCTTTGCTCTGCACACAGCTTTGCAGCGCAGACCCTGAAGGCCCTGCTCTGCCAGCTGCATTATGAGGATGTGGTGGCAGCAATGCAACGCAAGCGTGGCTGGGAAAGACTGCTCTGTGCTGACACCCAGCACGATGCTGTGCGTCTGCTGGCCAGGTGAGACGCCCCCACCTCCCCACTGCCCGTGGCATTTGTGTCCTGTGCCCAGGGTGCCCCTCACAGTCCCTGTGCTTGTGGGCCAGAGGGCCTTGTCACAGAGGGACAGCCGAGCACACTGGAAAAGGCTGGGACAGGAGACTGCCCACAAGGAGCCACCTCCCAAAGCACCCACATTCCCTCCAGGGATGCTGGGGAAAGAGCAAACCTCTTTGAGTTAGTCCTGGGAGAGATTCCCCCCCCCAGCTGATGGTCTTGGTGCCTTTTTCCTCCTGCCAGGGAGATGTCCCGTGTCTCCATACCCTTGTGTTCCCAGATCACTCGCCACCTGCTCAGGCAGCTCAGCAGGAGGGACCCACGCTGGGATCTGCCCGGCCTGGCATTCCTTGTGGAGGTGAGCCTGAAGGCCAGCGCTGCCTCACTCAGCTGCCTCCCAGCTCTCTGCCCTCTCATAGCTGCAGCTGCCTGGGACGGTGCCCACACCCTTCTGCTGCTGCTGCCTGGGTCCAGCCCTGTGTGGCTCCTGCCAGCCGGCTCCCCTGTCACTGCCCTGTGCCTTGCAGACCCTGCAGTGCCTGGACTTGAGGAAATGTGGGAACACAGTCCTGAAAATCGTCTCAAGGCACCTGTGGAGCAAGTGCAGGGAGAGGCGTCGCCTGGCGCTCAGGGCCCTCCTCCAACTCACTGATGATCCCTGGATGGTGAGAAGGGGACAGCAGCTGAAGCCGTGCTGGCAGTGTGGGGCTGGGCAACACAGCCACTTGGCCTTGGCTGGACTTCAGGAGCGGAGGCAGCTGCTCCCAGCTCTCCTGCCTCCCGGTTCAGCTGCCCAAGTGCTTTTGGGAAAGGCCCTTGGCCTCTGGGCCCTGCAGCAGCAGGCTAGTGTTTCACAGACTTGTGTTCTGCACAGACCGAAAGAATGTGGAGCCTGACTGAAAGGCTCATCAAGCTCCTGTGGGACACAGATGGAGGCATGGTTTTGATGATGCTCATGGTGCTCGGCTATACAATCGTGGACAAAGTCGGGCTGATAGCCAGCCCCCTTGCCCTGCAGCTGGCTGAGGCACTCCTGCCCCTCTTTGACAACGTAAGGCTCTGTGCCCCCAGCCACGGGCACTGGGTGCTGCCCGGACACTTTGTGCCATGAGCATTTTCAGGCACGTGCCTAGGTGAGCTTGGAGCTGCCAGTGCTGAGGTCTTTCTTTCTTTCTTCCTTTCCTACAGGATAGTAGCACGGTGCGGCTGCTCTCCATGGTGCTCTTCCGAGCCTTGGTGACTTCTAGAGTGCAAAAGGAGAAAAAGGCCTTGAAGGCACAAGTGCGCCAGAGCCTGCTCCCACTCTTCTTGCACTGCCATGATGAGAAGCGGTCTGTGGCAGCGGTGAGGACTCGTGGGCTGCTGGCGTCCCCCTGCCAGGGGGCTCAGCTGCCTCCCGCCTGTGCGCCTCACGGGCTGCAGCCTCCTCGTGGCCTTGGCACGGGGACACAGCTCCTGTGCCCTGCGCTGTGGGGCTATTCCCGTGTCTCTGCTGCTCTCCAGGCCTCTCGGGAAGCGCTGCTTTCTGCAGCCGAGTTCCTGAAGAGCAGGCATCTCGAGCAGCTGGTGAAGAACAAGCAGCTGTGGAAGTTCGGCGAGTGCCTGGTAAGGACAGTGTGGAAGCCCCAGCCGCAGCCTGGAGAAGCCCCCTGTGGCCGGTGCTCGGTGTGTGGCGCTGGCAGCTGTGCCCCTGCCCACTGCTGCGCCCAGAGGGGCTGAGCCCGCGCCCAGCCTTCCCTGCCGGCTCTGTCTCTCTGCAGCTGGCAGAGCACAGGAGCCGAGCGGCCGAGCACCTGCGCCAGGCCCTGCCCTACGTGCACAGCCCACAGGAGCCCCTGCAAGAGGAGGCCATCAGGTTCATCGGTGAGCCGCGAGCCCGGGCTCCCTCCCCGCCCGGCGCCGCGCCGCCGCAGCTCGGCCCCAGCCCCGCCTGCTGCCCCGGCAGCTCCATCCGGCCCGGGGCTGTGGAGCCCCGCCTGGCCTCGGGGCTGCTGCCGCCCTCCTCTCGCAGCCCTGCCCTTCCTCGGGCGGCAGGATGCGGCAAGGGCCCGGGCTGAGCCACAGGGCTAGCAGGGCCGCTGTGGGGGAACTGTGCCGCTGGGACTGTGACAGGCTCTGTGTTCCCAGGGATGGTCGGGCGGAGCTTGAGGAGGCAGCAGGAAGAATTGCAGCTCATTTTCGAGGGTGAGTGAGGGCAGCGGGGTGTCAGCGGGGGCTGGCGGGTGCAGCTGCAATCCCTGCCTGGCTGCGGAGAGCTCTGCTCGCTGTGGGGACGAGGGGCAGCGTGGGCAGAGCACACAGAGATGTCAGGGGCACATCGGGGATTCATGGCTAGCACCTTCCAGCTGCTCCTCTTGGCCCCTACTCGTGGCCAGGGCAAGAGCAGGCTGGGATGGCCCTGGCAGGGGGGGATCTCCTCGGGTCCCCGCAGATCCAGGATGTGACCGTGGCTCTCTTCCTCTCTGTCCCAGCCCTTGAAGATGCAGCAGAAGACATCAGCCTCACTGTCAGAAGCCTGGCGCTGCAAACTTCCCATATCCTCCAGGCAGTGGTAAAGACACGCAGCTCCATCTTCCAGGAGCAGCCAAATCCAACTCCACAGAGTGTGCCAGACATGGCCTCGTCTGCGGGGCTGTGGCTGGCTTTGCTGCTGGAGCTCTGTGGAGAGCTGATCTGTCTGCTCCATCTGCTGGTGCCATCCTGCCAGGGATCTCCTGTTTTCTTTAAGCCTTTTCTTTTTTCTTAGTGTGTAAATGTAGAATGTGTTCTAATACACAGACTCCCAGGATCTTTCTTTCGGTGCCCAGTGTCTGCAGGGCATAGGGGAAGAGGGGAAAAAGGGTGCTTGTGCTCAGCAGGTTGCCCGGGCATGCAGTGTGGAAGGGAAAGTGGCCAGAAGCCCCTTGGCCTTTGGTGGTCCTGCTGAAGCCTTAGCACTTGCACCAGAGCAAGTGGGCAGAGGCAGGAGCTGCAGGGATCCCTGCGAGACTGTGCCTGGAGATGGCCACAAGCCCTCTGCCAGCCAGGAAGCTCCATCTGTGTCCTCCCGTGTGCTGCCGGCTGGATTGCCCAGGGCTCCGAGGTGCCTCTTGCTGCGGCTCCTCTGGAGCTCCAGCGGGGCTGTGCCACTGCCAGGCAGGTTGGCCGGGCTGGGGCAGACCCTGAGGGGACAGCGCAGTGGGAGGCTGGGAAGGGATGGGATGAAGAATGGGATGGAGATCCCAGGACTTAGAGCTCCCCATGGCCATGGAGTGAGGAGAAGACCATGCCCTGCCCTGTGCTGGTGGCTGGGATGGGACACAGTCTGGAGCAGAGCTGGACACTGCTGAGGAAGGAGCTCGAGCCTAAAACATGCCAGGACAATTCCATATCCCAAAACACCCAACTTCCAGGGCTCCCTGATTTTCCCACTTGATTCTTCCAGCCCAGCTGCTGAAATGCCTGGGGAAGAGGAGCAGGAAAAGTATCCCTGGAATGTCCATCCCAGCTGGGAAGGGAGGCCCTGCTCCCCCCACCCTCCCAATCCCAAAAAGGCTCATTCAGAGCCAGAGCCACTCCCTGGTTTTTTTGGAATATCAGAGGGAGACAGCAGCACTCCATTCCCATTGGCTGGGGAATTTCAGGTGCCAAATTTTGGGAATGCCCAGAATGGGAGCTGTTTGGAGAAGAGAAAAGCAAAGGATCCAACCTCTGAGCCAACGTCAGGCCTTTTCATTCCTAAGCCCAGGAGAGGAAGCTTTTCCTGGGCTCAAGAAAGGGCCTGGGAAGCAGCAGATCTCTGGATTCTCCCAGGATATGGAAAAGGTCCCTCAGAGCTCAGGGATGGAGGGGAGTTGGCCCTGGAATGGGATTCCTTGGCTTGGGATCATCCCTGGAAGGCACTGGCAGCCTCAAGGAATCCAATCCCATTGCCATGCTCATCCTGGAGCTCTCACATTCCACAGAAACAATGGAATCCATTTCCACCCAGCCCCTGCCCAACAGAAGGGCCTCCAGCCCTTTCCCAACACCGAGGTTGTTCCCAGGTTATCCCTGCAGAGAAGCCAAACTTGGCCCTGAACCGAACCAAAATTCCACAACTCCAGCAGCCCTCGTGTCCTCCGAGGGATGGCAGAGCTCCATTCCTGCATCCTGCTGGACAAGGAAGGGAAACTGGGAATTCTGGAAACCATTTAGAACCCCAAAACTCCAATAGTTCCCGACAACTGGAGCCGCCCCTTGCTTAGGATCTCTTCCCAAGGACTCAACCTTGGGAGAATCCACCTGTGCCTCCCAAATCCAGGGGCTGGAGGGCTTTGGGAATTGCTTCCAGGCAGCCACAGCTCCACATCCCCGATCCCACCCCTTTCCCAGAGCATGGATTCCATCCCAAGGCCACCTGTGTCCCCTCCCCATCCCGGAGAGGACCCCAGGAGGTGACAGAAATGCTGCTCTTTATTGGGATGGGGAGCACGGGGACATTCCTGGAGGGCAGAGCCTTTCCCGGCACATTCCCAGTGCTGTCAGGCTCAGCAGAGCAGCCACCACCAGCAGGAGCCCCTGGATCCCTGCGGGAATTCCACCTGCGGCACCTGGAAGGGACAAAACCCACTCAGCATTCCCTGATTGGCTTCCCACCTTCTATCCAATCCTTGGGAATGAGCCCCCCAAGGCGGCTCTGGGGGGTTGTTCCAAAAAGTCCCGAGGGGAATTCATAGGGAATTCATGGTGGGATCAACCCCTGGGTTGAGGCCTGGGTATGCAACCCCACCAAGAGAAAAAGCAGAAAAACCCCAACCAAACAAGAAAACATACCCCCCCAAAAAAAGTAAAAAACAAACAGAAAAACAAGACAAACAAAACCAAAAAACCAAAAATAACTTAAAAACTGAAAAAATCCCAACTCAAAAACACCCCCCAAAGACACCCAGAAACACTCCTAAAAAACCCCACACCAAAATCAAACAAAACAAAACCCTCTACAAAAAACTAAACAGAACAATAAACCCCTCAAAACCAGAAATAAAACAAAAGCCAAAAACCGCCCAGAAAACCAAAACAAAAAACCAAACCAAAACACAAAAAACCCCAAAAACCAAAGTAAAACAAAGCCACAAGGAAACCCCAAACAAAAAAAAAACAAAAAAGGGGAAAAAAATAAAATCAAAGCAACCACCAAAAAAACCATCAACCAAAATCCATCTAAACCAAATCCATACAAAAACAACCCCAAAAGACAAACAAAAAAACCAAACCAAACACCAAACCTCAAAAGCCCTTACCCTGGGGGGTGTTCGCAGCTGATCCCAGACTCCCAGAGAGATTCCATAATCCTTGAGCTGGCTCCAGGATGAGCAGGGGTCCCACAGAGATGTCAGCCTCGGTCAGCCCTGAGAGCTCACCTGGAAAAAGATGGGAATGAGTTCCCAGGGGAGGGAATTCCCACTCGGGCTGGATTTGGGGAATTACAGAGAGATGGGCACGGGAAGAGCAGAATTCCAGGGGTTTTAAATGCAAAGACACAGTCCCTTGGAATAGGATCACGGAATGATCTGGGATGGAAGGGCCCTCAAAGCCCATCCCATGCCACGGGGAGGGACACTTCCCACTATCCCAGGTGGCTCCAGCCCGGCCCGGGACACTTCCAGGGAGGGACAAAGGTGCCAGGACCTCCCCAGCCACACGGAATTGTTTCCCGCTATCCCACCAAAACCCCCCTCTTTCCTTTCCAAAGCCCTTCCCTCCCGACACCGCGGAGTAGCTGGGATCGCCCTTCCCCCAAAGCCGTCCCCAGCCCTCGGGTGCCACCCCTGGGGACACCGCGGGGACACACCTGGCTCGGCGGGGCCGTCCCTCCTGACGCGCCTGCCCGGCCCTGCGGCCGGAGCGCGGCTTGCCCGGGAATCTGCTCCGGAAGAGGGACAGCTGCCGGTGTCACAGCAGCTGCAGATGTCCCCGCTGCCCTCCAGAGGGGCCCACCTGGAACAGAGTCACCTGAGACCCCCCTGCCGCGGGCGGGGCCCCTCCCCGGCACAGGGACACTCACAGGCCGCTGGCGCTGCCGAAGGAACAGGCTTTATTCCCGGCATTCGGGGCTGCGGCCGCCGGGGACACCCGCAGGTGGCAGCTGATGTAGAGCTGGCAGGGCAAACCCAGGACAAGTCATTTCTCTTGGAGACTTTGGGAGGCTTTTTCCCACGGAGAAACCGGGCGAGGAGGAGGAGGAGGAGGGGTGGGAACGAGAGCTCACCACACTGCTGGTGTCTCCCGCGAATTTGAAGGCGCCCAGCCGGAACCGCAGCGACTCCGGCCGGGGCCGCGGGGCCACGAAGGCTGAGCCGGTGTGCTCTGCCCTGCCGTCCAGCAGGCACCTGGAGAAGGGCCGGGAAGGCGGGATTTGCCCAGGGAATTAATCCTTTGGGATTGCAGGAATCCTACGGGATTTAACCCATAGCCCGCCAGCCCCGGAGCCCGGCCTTACCCGCCCAGGTCGATGAAGGCGTAGCGGGGGGATGAGCTCCTGTCGGGGCTCGGGGTGGCCACACACCGATCCACCAAGAGCCGCAGGGGCACGTGGCCCTCCGAGGTGACATCGGCCTGGAAGCGGAGGCTGTCCCCGAGCTGGAAGGTGTTGGAGAGCCTCTCCCTGCTCCAGGTGTCTGCAATGTGGATCCCAGGGGGTCACTCTGGGCACCTCCCGGGAATGGAGCACCTCTTAAATGTGCAGCATCCCCCGTGGGGTGGATTTGGGCTCTTTTTGGGCTCCCAGGATGTCACCAGGAGCCACCAGGAGCAGGGACCTGAGAGACACGAGGCCCCCGGGCTGCACCCACCGTCCATGAGGCGCAGGGAGAACCGGAGCTGCTCCTGAGCCGCCAGTGTGGAGCGGAACGGAGCCCATGTGGGGCGCACGGCACCGCTGCTCACGTTGCTCTTCCTAAAGGGAGGCGATGGGAATTCCCAACCATGGTGTTGTCCCCTCGGCACCAGGGCAGCATGGGGACAGCGCCAGCCACTCACCTGGGGTAGTGACACTCGATGGGGATCTCAGCTGGGGTGGCCCTCACGATTAGGGGGTTTCCAGAAGGGGTGGGTTTGTAGGACAGGGTGGTTCTGTAGATCAGTGAGTCTGGGGTCACCTGGAGGGAGGAATTGGGAGAGGGGGAAAAATCAGGAAAACAAACTCAGCACCAGCAGGGACCATGCCAGGACATAGAGGCCACCAAAGCCACCTCCCCAATCCTGTAAGGTGCCACAGAGCTTTTAGTGGCATCCCAACGAGGTGCCAGCTTGAGAGGGGCCCAGGAGCATCCAGGACTTGGGCACAGCACCCCAGGAGCTGTTATCCCATCAATTCCTGCATCCAATCCCAAAACCCACTGCTGAGTCTGCCCCTCATCCCAGGCTGGACAGGGGTAACTGTATCCTCAAAATCCACCTCTGCACACACCACTCCATACCCCAAACCCACCAGAACCTTCATCAAGTCAAGCTTTGGGGACAAACCCTCACCCCTGGGCCACCGCCTCCCCCAGGGATACCCAAACCCTCACCCCGAGGGCCACCAACCCCTGGTCACAGTGGTTCAGGTGCCCCTTACCTGCAGGGTGCTGCCACACTCGTGCAGCGCAGCCACAAAGGTGACAAAGGCCTGGGCGGGGTTTGGGGCCAGGGGAGGGCATGAGGCCGAGCCCAGGCTCAGCTCCGCTGCCCGCACCGGGCGCCCGGTGCCAAAGAGGTCCCTGCGCACGGTGACCGCCAGCTGCCCCTCCTGGCACCGCACGGCCACCGCGGGGCGCGGGGACAGCGCCTGCAGCTGTGACAGATCCACCCGCGCCCAGGGCAGCGCCACGGCAGGGACACGGCTCCGGGAGGAGTCTCCCCGCAGCCACCACATCCCGGGATTCTGTGGGGGAAAACCCCAGGGGTTAGAGGATGTGGCCAAGGCCAACACCCAGCAGAGCAGTGTGACCCCAAAGCAGCTCCCAAACCCCATCCTGGCTCTAGAGAAAGCAGGGCATGGAAAAGGGGAGGCTCGGGAGCCTTTTATGGGAGCATTCCTGGGGCATCCCAGCTGGGATAATGGGATCCAGCTGGGGAATCCCCACTGGGGATAATGGGATCTGGCTGGGGAATCCCACTCAGGTTAATGGGATCTGGCTGGGGGTTCCCACCTGGGATAACAGGAGCCAGCTGGGAGATCCCAATCACAGAACCACAGAACCACAGAACCACAGAATGAACTGGGACAGAAAAGACTTTTGAGATCATCAAGTCCAACCTATGCGCTACCACCTCCTCATCAGCTAAACCATGGCATTGAGGGCCACATCCAGTCTTTTTGTAAACACCTCCAGGCACGGTGACTCCACCACCTCCCTGGGCAGATGATTCAAGTGCCCAATCACTCTTTCGGTGAAGAATTTTTTCCTGATGTCTAACCTAAACTTCCTCTGGCACAGCTTATGACTGTGTCCTCTCATTCTGTCAGTGGTTCCCTGGGAGAAGAGATTGACTCCCATGTGTCTACAACCTCCTTTCAGGTGCTTGTAGAGAGTCTCTCCTGAGCCTCCTTTTCTCCAGGCTAAACCACCCCAGCTCCCTGTCACGGTCCACTCATGAGCAGACGCGTGATGGTTCATACCAGCTACGATCTCAGAGTGCAAAAAGGAAAAGAAAACACAAAATGCAACAAGTCAAGGGAGTTAAATTTCAATCCAAGGGGGAACTTTATTAATTTGGCCTGTAAAGCGGCCTGCGATAGAGAGAGAGAGAGAGAAAATTGGGAAAAGATGGGGAGGAAAGGGAAGGAAAGGGGCTATAGCTACCACCACGGGTCCACAGACGTCCGGCGTCCCTGGAGTCCCGGTCAGTCGGCGTTCCTTGGCCTCTGCAAAGATCGATGTGATCTTTCGGTGGGGAAGATCTTCGGAGTTCAGCCACTCCAAAGCTGTCTTTTATGCTAGTCCATACACCTGGTCCCTCCTTGCCAGCCGCCTTTGCTCCCCCTTAATTCTTGTGGAGATTTGCCAATCTCCACTTGGCAGGGTCAAGGGAGGAGTGTCCGAGGCATGGTCGGCAGGTTTTTCACAATGGGTGTCAGGGCAACGGGTGCAAAGCCTTCGTCACATACCCGCATTGGCAGGCACAAGGCCTGTGTTCTGTATCAACTCAGGCAGGTGCAAAGTCTTCGTTCTGTACCACCTTAGGCAGGTACAAAGCATTCGCTCCGTATCAGCTTTGGGTAGGCACAAAGCATTCGTTCCGTACTACCTTAGGCGGGCACGAAGCATTCGCTCCGCAGCAGCCTTAGGCAAGTACACAGCATTCTCTGCATAAGTCCTGCACCTGTAATTTCTGATGAGAAATGTTGAGACAGAACTCGATTCTTGGATCGACCCTTACACTCCCTCAGCTGCATTCCATAGGAATTGTGCTCCAGACCCTTCCCCAGCCTTGTTGCCCTTCTCTGGACATGTCCCAGCATCTCAACATCCTTCCTGAGTTGGGTGGCCCAGAACTGGACACAGCACTCGAGGTGCAGCCTCACCTGTGCCCAACACAGGGGAAGAATCACTGCCCTGGTCCTGCTGGCCACACCATTCCTGATCCAGGCCAGGTGCCATTGGCCTCCTTGGCCACGACGGCACACTGCTGGCTCACGTCCAGCCTGCTGTCCGTCAGTGCCCCCAGGTCTCTTTCTGCCTGGCTGCTCTCCAGCCACTCTGTCCCCAGCCTGTAGTGCTGCAGGGCTTGCTGTGGCCAAAGTGCAGGACCTGGCACTTGGTCTTGTTAAACCTCATACTGTTGGGTACAGCCCTGGATCCAGCCTGTCCAGCTCCCTCTGCAGAGCCTTCCTACCCTCCAGCAGATCCACACTCACGCCCAGCTTGCTGTGATTTGCAAATTTGTTAATGGTAGACTTGATCCCCTCTCCCAGATCATCAGTAAAGATATTAAACAGGACTGGGCCCAGCACTGATCCCTGGCAGACACCACCAGTGGCTGGACACACACTGGATGCAGCACCATCCCCACCACTCTCTGGGCCAGGCCTCCAGCCAGTTCTTAAGTCAGAGAAGAGGGAACCTGTCCAAGCTGTGGGCTGCCAGCTTTTCCAGGAGGATGCTGTGGGAGACAATGTCAAAGGCCTTCTTGGAGTCCAGGTAGACATGTGAACAGCCTTCCCAGCATCCACAGGCAGGTCACCTGGGCATGACAGGAGATCAGGTTGGTCAGGCAGGCCCTGCCCCTCCTAAATCCACTCTGGCTGGGCCTGATCCCTCGGCCACCCTGCAGGTGCCATGTGATGGCACTCAAGGTGATCTGTTCCATTCCCTTGCCAGGCACCGAGGTCAGGGGGTTCTCCAGATCCTACTGCCAGCCCTTCTTGTGGATGGGGTTGTTGTAACGTGTGTCCTTCCTGTCCCTGACCCCGCCCCCCTGACCCCTTCTGACTGGATGTGAGTCAGGACCGCCCCCCATCCCTAGAGATAAAATCCCCAGCCACATCCGGAGCAGGCCTCTTTGGCTCTGGACTCATATGGAACCTGTACCCTCCCTCGCCTTCCCTTCCCCCTCCCCAGTCTCCCCACTCCTCCCCTGTTTTCCTCAATAAAAACACCATGGAGACCAGGAACCAAACAGCTGCCTTTCTAAACCTGCAACGCTTCTACAAGAACCGCGTCTGAGCAGCCCCACAGCTCGTGGCCATGGAATGACCATCCTGCGTGTTCCGGTTCTGGGGCAGCCTTCCCCCCGCAGCAGGGGAGAGCTGTCTTCAGGTTTTGCACTGCTGCATGGGGTCACCTTGGCACCTCCAGTCCTCTGGGAGCTCCCTGGTGAGCCAGGACTGATGAGAAGTGATGGAGAGTGGCTGGATGAGCTCTTCCACCAGCTCCCTCTCACCCTAGGATGGATCCCATCTGGTCCCACAGACCTGTGAGCATCTCAGTGGCTCAGCAGGTCACCAGCTGCTTCCTCCTGGATTCCAGGGGGCCCATTCTGCTCCCTGTCCCCATCCCCAGCTCAGGAGGCCACTTGTCCTGAGGATGACCTGTCTTAATGTTGAAAACTGAGACTAAGGAGGTGTTGAGTACCTCAGCCTTTTCCTCCCCTTTAGTTACTCTATTCCCCCTGCATCCAATAAAGAATGGAGGCTGTCCTTGCCCCTTCTTCTGCCATTAAAGTATTTATAAAACTATTTTTTTTATTTCCTTCACAGACGTGGCCAGGTTAAGTTCTAACTGGGCTTCCACATCTGTAATTTTCTTTCTGCATGATCTAACAACATCCTTAAACATTTCCTGAGCAGCCTGCCCCTCTTTCCAAAGGTAATGTACCCTATTTTCTTCCCTGAGTTCCTGCAAAAGCTCTCTGCCCATCCAGGCCAGCTGTTTTCCTCACCAGCTGATCCTTTGGTGCACAGGAACAGCCTGCTCCTGTGCCTTTGCAATTTCTTTCTTGATTTATGTCCATTCCTCCTGGACCCCTTTGTTTTTAAAGACTGTTTGCCTTAAAAAATGGTTACCTGATGCAATACTCTCCAAATCAGCATCCTGAATAGGCCCAAGTCTGTCCTCTGGAATTCCAGTGTAGAAGTTTTGTTGATGCCACTCCTTGTTTCACTGAATATTGAAAACTTGATTATTTCATGGTCACTGTGCCCCTGATGGCCTCCAACCACCATATCTCCCACCAGCCCTTCTCTGTTTGCAAAGAGCAAGAGACAGAGCTGCTCTCTGAAGTGCAAAGTGAAGGAAACCTCCTCAAAGTGCAGCTCAGAATGTTCAGACTGGAGATGAGGAAAAAGAGAAGTCACTCCAAGGGTAGAATTTTGGTGCACAAGGCCTCCCAGCAGGAGCCTGGATCATGCCGTGGCTCTGTGTGCCAGGGACCGGCAGCGCTGGGTGCAGGGACACCAGGGAGGGCTCAGAAATGCTGGTGAGAAATGCTGGGGGCACAGCGAGATGGGCGTGTGCAGCCAGCCAGGGCACAGGAGCAGCATGGACAGGGAGCCACAACCTGCAGGAGACATGGCCAAGGGCTGGGCAGGGCTGGCAGGGCCAGAGGCACCCAGGGCTTTGTGCCCTGGGCTCTGGCACTGCCTCTGGAGGCCCCACTGAAGGAACTTTGCTCTCAGGGTCTGCACTTTGCTTCTCCCTCACCCCTCCCTGAGGAGCCTGGCAGGGGTTGCAGTTTTATGACATTTGTCCTTCCTCCTCCTCCTCACATCCCACTGCCCCACAAACAGCCCCGAGCCACCCGTGAGGGACAGGCCCTGCTGTCCCAGGGCTGGGCTCAGGCCTTGGCCTTTCTGCTTCCTCCAACCAGCCCAGGCTTCTCTCAGCATTCCAGTTCCCTGCTCAGAGCCTTGGGCTCCCTGCAATCCTGGCCCCAAGGATCTGCTCTCACGAGTCCCTGGGGAGCCTTTGGCAGTCCCTGCCCTCAGTGGGGCTCACTGATCCTCCAGGGGACTTGGAGTTTTGCTTCTGACTCCTTGAGCAGCTTCTTCAACCTTCTCTCTGTCCCTGAGGGTCACAGACTCAGCCCCAAATCCCCCGTGGGGCTCATTAAAATATGGAAAGCCCCCAGGAGCTCCTTGTATTCCTTCCATTGACTTCAAGTGTTCAGGGCTTGTACAGCTCATTGGGGTCAGTTTGGAGTTCTGTTAAGGAGGAAGATTTCAAAGTGCACCTCATGACTTTTCTTGTGAATCAAGGAATTATTTTTTTATTATTCATTTCAGAGATGAGTTGTTAGAAACATTCTCCAAGGGATCTTGATTCTGAATGTCTCCTTGGGAGGTCTGGGCATGTAGAAGAATGAGCCCCTTGGGAGCTGACCCTGTTGGGACAACCTGCTCCTCACCCCCAACCTCACCATGGCTGACATTGCCCACTTGGCACTGACATCCCTGTTCCCTGCATCACAAACTTGTCCCCTGAGCTCTGCAGCTGGCTGTCCCAGCCCATTCTCCATGTCCCACCTGCTCTCCTCAGGGCTCTGCCTGCACACAGCCCAGCAGAAGTTTTCCTGTTTGTAAGGAAAGAATGGAAAAGCCTGAGCAGGTTTCCCAAACAACAAACCCACTCAGGAACCACATGCTCAGCACAGGCTGCCTCTGATGATGTCACCTTTCTGCAAGGGACAGTGTGACCAGAAATGATCTCTGTAAGCAGAATTCTCTGAGTCTTGGAGCAGAATTCTTTGTCCCTGTCCCTTCCCTTGATCTCACTTGCAGATGGAAGTTGATGGTGCCATTCTCACCTTTAACTCCTCTTTTGAATACAAACAGATGTTCCCAGCTGTGTTAAGCAGGTGTTGCTCAATGTTTATGCAAAGCTTTTGTGTTCCCAATGGAATCACAGAGATCATTGTGACACTTTGGGGCCACATGGAACCATGGAGACCAAAGTGACACTGCAGGGCCTCATGGATGAAGGGACACCACTGTGACTGTGTGGCACCTCATGGAACCAAGGGGTCATTGTGACACAGTGGGGCCTCATGGAACCCAGGGGTGCATTGTGACACTACAGAACCTCATGGAATGAAGGGGACACTGTGACACTGTGGGGCCTCGTTGGAACTCAGGAGACCATTGGTGACAGAACAGGAGCTCATGGAATGGGGAGAGCCAGGCCTAGGGGACATGGCTGCAATGGTGATGGCTGTGAGGTCACTGCCACTGCAGCAGCCTGCTTGGCCCTCAGCTGACATTCTGGCCAGGAGTCTTGTAAGGTCACCCAGCACATCAGAGAACCCACACAACAGGAATTCCATCCTTGGGGAGAGGAGGAGTTTCACTATGTCAGGTTGCACAAAGCTCCTGTCCTTGGATAATTCGTGGGATGGGGCAGCAACTTCACTGGAAAAACAGTTGATGTTTTGTGACAATCTCATTGTAAAATATTCCTTCCTTATAACAAATCTAAATCCACTCTCGTTTAGTTTAAACATATTGACCCTTCTTCTGTCACTGCAACCTTTGGGAAAAAATGACACTCCAATTTCCTTGCATTTTGACCAATATTTTTCCTTTCTCAAAAACCTTGGAGAAGACCAAAAAATCTCCAAAGATGGGGTTTAGAGACCTCATCACATAAGCAGGCTGTGCAGTTACAGGGTGAGCTGTGTAACATCATTGAGTGGCTGTATGACATCATAGAGTTGGCTGTGTGACATTACTGACTTCCTTGTGACACCACAGAGTAGACTGTGACATGCCAGAGCAGGATGTGATATGTGACATCATAGAGTGGGCTGTGGCATCACTGGTTGGTGGTGTGACATCGAAGAGCAGGCTGTGACATCACAGTGTGGCTGTATCACCTCATACAGCAGGCTGTGAGGTCACAGAGTGGACTGTGTGACACCACAGGGCGGTGATGTGACATCACAGAGTGGGCTGTGACAACACCAGGTGACTGTGTGACATCACAGGGTGGATGTGTGACATCACAGGGGGTTGTGTGAGGTCACTGGGGAGGTCACTCCACCCCAGCCCCCCCTCACAGTTTCCCCCAGAGAAGTCCAATGCTGCTCGTGCACAGCAGGGTCCCCTGTCCCCCCAGGTCCCCCCTGCCCCCAGTGCCACAGCTTCCCCCAGAGGATGTTCCATGAGATAGACCCCCAGAGCCTGACACAGGGACAGGGGGGACAGGGCCCTGGGGGCTGGGAGAGGGGGACAGGGACCCCTCAGCAGTGTCCCCGTGTCCCCCAGGGTGAGAGCCTGGCCCGGGGCTCCTTCACCCTCTTACAAATGAGGGCTTGAGAGCACTTAAAATATCCCCAGCAAGGGATCAGCAAAAACCAGGTTTAATGTTAAGTGACAGCATGAGAAAATTGCTTGGCAAGAGTCACTCTGCTCCTGACTGGACAGTTCAGGCACACCAAGGGAAAAAAGCAACAATGAAACCAAGGAAATTCAGGCAATCAAACCAGAAATGAACTGAGTAATGTCCCTGTGTCTATGT
Organism: Lichenostomus cassidix; assembly: GCF_008360975.1. Taxonomy (NCBI): domain Eukaryota; kingdom Metazoa; phylum Chordata; class Aves; order Passeriformes; family Meliphagidae; genus Lichenostomus; species Lichenostomus cassidix. The sequence continues at coordinate 22,598 of NW_028147435.1, forward strand.
GTGTGTGTGTTTGTGTGTGTGTGTGTGTGTGTGTGAATAAAGGACAGTGAGGGAACACATCCTAAAGGGAACACATAAATGGAACACATCCTAAAAGCTTAACAGCCCTCAAACTTAGCAGAGCTTAACCTCTACCTTAACCTGAGCTTACACCTTAAACTCAACAACTTAGCAAAAGAACAACCCATTGGCAGCATTTCACTTAGCTCATACCTTATGTCTGAACCTTACTTACAGGCCTAACTCACTCAGATATCCAAGGCACTTCAACACCTCCCAGAGCAGCATTTCTCCCCCATTTCCAGAGCACAGGCACACGTGTGTGCACACAGACAGAAAGAGGCAGTGCCAGGCAGCTGTCAGAAATTGCCCTGGAGGGCAGGGAAATGCTCACTGCGGATGCTTTTGCATCTCCCCAGCAGGCGAAGGGTTGAGCCTGGAGGAGTGGGGGGATCGGCCCAGGGTCCCTCGTGTTTCGGGGATGCCCCGAGTGCAGCAAACGGGAGAGTTCCCGGCTCGGAGAGGCCCCACTCAGAGGGAGCTCACTGCTCCAGGAGAGCTCCAAGGGGCTCCTTTTGGAGCCCTGTTGATAGGGCCCCAAGAGATGGGCTTTAGTCACAGCAATGTTTCATCCTGGCTGCACTTGGCATCAACAGCTTTGACAGTGTGAGAACAGGGATGTTGAGCCATTGAGGGAAGAAAAACAGTTCCCAAGGCTTCTCCCAAAGCAACCAGGAGCTGGTTGGACAGCAGCAGTGCCTGGGAGCAGACAGTGTTTGTGGTCAGCTGCAGAGGAGCTGAGCCCAGGGGCTGTTGGCCAAAGCTGAGGCCTAACGAGCATTTCTCAGATCGCAGGGCAGCCTGAGAAGGGGAGGGAGGAATGCACCACCCCAGGGCCCCATGGAACTGAGGAGACCATTGTGACACTGTGGGGCCTTGTGTAACCAAGCAGCCATTGTGACACTGCAGGGCCTCATGGAGACCATTAGGACACTTTGGGGCATTGTGGAACCAAGGGACCATTGTGACACTGCAGGGCAATGTCACAATGAACCAAGGGGCAATTTGACACTACTGGGCCTCATGGAAGCAAAGGGGCCATTGTGACCCTACAGGACCTCACCAAACCAAGAGGGACACTGCAGGGCCTTATAGAACCAAGAGTCCATTATGACACTGGGGAACCACAGGAGACCACTATGACACTGTGAGACCCTGTGGAGTTGAAGGTCCATTGTGACATTGCAAGGCCTCATGGAACCATGGAGAGACCATTAAGAAATTTCAAAGCCTCATGGAACCAAGGGGACATTGTAGCACTACAGGGTCCCATAAAACCAAGGGAACATGGCACAGGTCTGCCTGGTTTGGCCTCCTGGGGGCCACCTGACTGCTCCAGCTGACCTTGACATGTTGAGAGTCACTTCTTATCTGCCACTGAAACACTGGGGCTCTCTGCTTTCCTTCCTGTGGAAAAGAACTGTCCTTCTCCTCCAGGCACCCATGGCCAGAATTGGGATTTCACCACCACATTTCCTTCTATGCAGGAATTGTTCCCATAGGAATATTGCCTTGTACTCAGAGTCCACAAACAACTGTAATTCCTTTCAAAGGTCTCATTGAGAGAGTTGTTTGGGGCCTTACACCTGCACTCACCATTCCACAGCCCACATCCCACTGCTCCCAGGAGAGCCACAAGCACCCTGTGAGGCCACAGACCCCCATTCCCAGGCCATGGGAGTCAGGGCTTGGCTGTCCTGCTTGGCACAGCCCAGGCAGGGCTTTCACAGCCACATTCCACAGTTCATTTCCCACCTGGACCCAGAGGTGCCTCTGCGTTCTGCTTCCCCAGCCCCAGGGATGCTCTCCTTGTCTGCTCATTCCCCCCACAGTCTCTTGGCAGGGATGGCCTCAGTGGGGGCTGCTGACATCCTCAGCAACTTGGAGGTTGCTGCTGAATTTTTCTTCTCCAGAGGCTTGTTCAGACTTGAGAACTTCAGCAATTCAGTGCTCGAGGGCTCATTAACATTCAAAATACCTTAACAAGTCCAGCCTCTGGGAATAATCTGATTGAAGTTTTCAAGCCTTCTGTGATTAATTAGGCAGATTTCAGAAGTGTATTCAAAGTAAATATATTATATTTTACAAAACAGAGGGAAAAGACTTTTTAGGTCCTGTTTAGGGTTTTTTTCCTGTTAATACATTAATATGCGCAATTTCCAACTGATATTTAATGCAAGTATCTCCTAATACAGTCTGAATAAATAAGAAATTCCTTGGCTGCTCCTGGCCTTGCTGTCACCCCTGGCAGCAGCTCCATGGCCCCTTTGTGCCCCGCTGCCCCAGCCATGGTGCCACAGCCCCCCTGTGCAGCCCAGCCCAGGCCAGGAGCATTCCATCTGCACACATCTATCTCCTGGCAATTGCTCATTTGGGAGGGAGCAGCCACCGGAGACTGCAAAGACAAAGCAAGCACCTGCTTTGCTATCAACCCCAATGCCAGGCAGCGTCCAGCGTGGCACGTTGTGGCATCCTGGAGCTTTCAGCTGCACAACGCGTGTGGCCAAGCATGTGTCCTCTCAGGCTCCTTGTCTCAGGAGACTTTCAGCAATGCTGCAAGAGCTGCATTTGCAAATGCGTTTGAGTGCTGCAGCACCTCTGCAGGCACCTGACACAGCCAGTGGGATCCAACGTCCTGGCAGGAAAATCCCTGCATGCCTCACAACGAGTTCCACAAAACAGCCTGGCAGCTGCTGGCCTGCAGAACAGAGAGTTCTGGAAAATCTCCTTGGCATGGCTGAGAGCTCTCTTCCCTGCAGAGATCCTACAGAATGATCTCTGCACCAGGGCAGCTCTCCAGGAGGAGAAGTGGAGGCAAGAAAAGGAGCTTTTGCATCAGACCAAGGCCTTGTGGCACAAGTCACAAGCACTTGGTGTCCCTGCATCCCTCCCGCTCCAGGCAGCGCCTTTCTCCTCTGACCCACACTGCACACACTGCAACGCCCCAGAGACCAAAAGGCTTCGGCCTTCAGCAGCTTCCCCCAAATCAATGACTACAGCACAATGAAAACAACAAGCGCTTCTGATTTGTCAATTCCATCATTTTATTTCAATAAAAGCATCTTGTGGAACCTGTTCTAACTGAGCAAGAGCTACAGCTCAACTGCCTGAGGAACATATTCCAGAGGAACATATTCCAGGCCAAATGCTAAATAATATTATTTATCATAAAAAAAGAGCTCCCTAGCAGTTTTCTTTCCCAACTAATGCCTAGTTTAAACCTTCGGAACTCTTTACCTTGTAATTAATTAATTTCGTTAATTTAGTTATTAGGGTTTGTTGG
>NW_028147436.1:0-25975 GCF_008360975.1 Lichenostomus cassidix
GACTTAATGAGAACAAACTAATGGCCTTTTTTTGAGTTAGCACATCTATATTAGGGACACAATGCCTGCATCTGGCAGTGGCCAGAGGAGAAAGTTTAGAGACATGACTCTGTCTGCCTGTTCCTCTTATTAATTCAATTTAAATGGATAAGAAATAGAACCTCTGATAGTTTAGACCAGAACAGAGATGCATATTAATAGAAAGACCCAAGAGCCCCATTAAATCTGAGGCTGTGCTGGGCCAGGGGTTGGACTCGATGATCCTTGTGGGTCTCTTCCAACCCTGGATATTCTATGCTTCCATGAAAATCCACTCGTGAGATGCAGGAGATTCTCAAGTGCTTGCAGCCTGGGTATTTTCCATGGAGGTATTTTGTAGCTGGAGCAGAAGCTGTGAGTTTGGCAGAGGCGTTAACTGATGGGCCTTGGGGGTGAGGACTGAGTCAGGGTGGGTGAGTCCAGACCACACAACAGCCTGCAAGGATTATAGACCTGTCCACTCATTTACTGCACCCAGAATTGGGCAGAAACCCCTGAAGATGAGCAATAACTGAGCTCAACCCCCACTGCACTGCACTGAGCTTGCCTGGCACCAAGCTGCTCAAGGAAAAGGCTCTGCTGTACTGCACCAAGGGCATTAAAGGGCCGTTTTAGCAGTAAAACAGAAATTTAAGAAGCAGGATAAATTTTTTTTTAAAGGAAAATATAGGAGAAGTGAAAATCCATGGGTTGTGTCACCCATTGCTGGTGACATTTCAGAGTGAGGGTAAAACCAGGGGAAAGCACCAGGGGAAGGAGAACTCAGCCTCTCCTGGGAAGCCCCACAAAACACAGCACTGGAGTGGAAACAGAGCCAAGACATGAAATACTCACTGAATTCCCACTTCATCAGGCTCCCAGCATCTCCCCTTTAAAACACATTAGAAAATCCTATCACATCAATTTAGAATCTGTCAGACCTTTCTCCTCTCTCTGGCACAGCCAGGTTTGTCACAACGTTTGGGACACCAGCACCACCAGAATTTCCACAGGACCTCCCCCATGTCCAAACCTCCACGGACTGCTGTGTCCTAGGATATTTATGCAAACCAGGAGGAATGGCAGGATTTCACAGCAGGAGGACAAATTCATTTTGTAAAAGGTATTTATATAGTTCAATAGGTGTGTGCAGTGCTTTAGAGGTATAAAACATGAGATCCCTGCCCTGAGGGGCTTCTAATCTAATAACATATACTAGGTAAATTAAAACATACATCACGATGGCGATGAATGCCCAGCCCAGCCGAGACGGGAGGGCATTTGAGCCATATGACAAGGCAGAACTCAATTTTCATTTTAGATTTGTAGTTTGCCTTTAAACAGCCGGCGTTCCCTAACCCCCAAGCGAGGGAGAAATTTATCAGCATTACATCTGGGGGGAGGGAGTGCTCCAACACGGGATCATTTATTAATTGTTATTTATTATCTGTTAAACAAGGACAGTGTGTGCAGCAATAGCATTCCTTTTTCTGGATTAATTGTTGCCGTGTAATTCCTAGGTTTTGTATTTTTAGCAGCCCTGTTCTAGCCTAACCCACTGAAAAGGGGGGAAAATGGAACAGGCACTCACACAATTAATGTAATGAGAGTAATTAATTTGAAAATAATACCCAGGGGGTGGGAGGGTTAAGGCTTTCTTTTTAAAGAAATAAAAGTCGAACCAAAGCTCCCACGTCCCTCAGGACTCGGTGCTACACTGACTGCACTCGTTATGTTCGCATTTGAATACTCATTCGAGCACATTTCTCATGCTGTTATTTCACCACTTCCTCAGCCTTGCATAATAGATGCAGTCATTGCCACTAAAGAGGCAGCGTTTACCCGCAGAGGTGAGGAAGGAGACCAGAAAGCAGGCAGGAGGCAGAAATAAAGCTCTCCACACCAGCCCTCTCCTTGGGGCTTGCTCACTCTCCGCAAAGGAAAAATAAATAAAATCAGAGCCAAAGAGCCAAGACACCGAGCAATCAGTGTCTGGGGTCTTCCTCCCTTTTCTGCAGGCAGGTGGATGGGGCTTGGCAATCTCCATCCCTCCTCTTCCTCCTGCAGCTGCCAGGACCTGCCTAACTTGCTCAGGGATGTATTTAATTCCGTTTTATGTGGCCATTTCTTGCTCTAAAGTCAGGGAAACACAACCCAGAGGTAACTGAGGATGCAGCACTGAAAATGTCAAAGTGGCTCCACAGTCCCAAGACCAGCACAAGGTTCACCTTGCAAGGAGAAGCCTCATGGTGGTAAAACACGGAGAAAACCTCACAAGGAACCTTCCTGCTCCCTCCAGAGCCACAGAGCTTTGCTGGCATCCTAGAGAAGCTGAGAGAGTCATTTGTTTCCTGTTCATCTGCAACAGGTAACTGCCAGACACAAGGGAGAGGCTGGAAACATGGACTGGGGGACAGTGACAAGAAATTCCATGATGTCACCATCTCTGGCTGCCTCTCAGGACTCACCCCAAACCCCAGGTTAGCTCTGAGGTGCTGCCTTCAGCCAGAGCCTCCCAAATGAACCCTCAGCAGCCTGCTGGAATGGGCAAGGAACCCTTCAAAAAGCTCTGCTTAGAAGTTTTCTGTTGCCACCTATTTGCAAATTCAGGGCTGAACCCCTTCACTTGACATTTCTGACAGGTTTTCAGAAGGAAAGAGGGGCAGGTCTGTGAGGCTGCATTTCTGTGCCCACCACAAAATACCATGAACAGAGAAGGACAAAACACAACGTGACAAAGAGTAACTCGCCAGAGACCAGAAATTCAAACTTTTCAGAGGTCATCTGAACCTCCGAGTAATTCAGGTTCTTCTTGAAAGTTAAAAGTTCGGCAAATATACAGTATTCTTGGTTCATGGCAAAGAACAGAACCACCCAAACCAGACCTGATTGCAACTAATATTTGAAATCATGATTTAGTGATTGCGCACTGAGTTATGTCAAATAATGAAGCAAAAGTCCCTGAAGGCTTTGCTGCATGTGAGCACTTCCACAGCAAAAAACCCACATTTTCATGGAATCTACAGTAATCTCATTGGTCACGCAGGCTTGGGAGAACGGAGAAGGATTTCTATCTTCATTTGGAGCAGCTTGTGGAGGACAACCTTGGGGGGTGAGTGGAGCTAGAAGTGTTTCCAAGGAGCTGGGTCTCCTTTGGTTTGGTATCTTGATGGCTGAGCAAAGAATTACGGCAGCATAGAAGATGTTCCGAAATGGAAATTTCAGCTTTCTCGCCAGCTCTGCCAGGGATTTCATGTGGGGCTTCCAACAAGCAGCAGGATCACATTGTATCTGATTTTTCAATTACTAGAATATTGGTATTTCCCTAAATCAGAGGGGAAGGGAATGAAGATAAAATGATGGGGAATAAAAGTTTCCAGACAAAAGAAGGAATACCCCAGGACTTTAAGGATTCAGCAGCAAACTCCAACTCCCACACTACTCAGGAACCCATGGTGTGGTGCAGAACCAGAGTGGTTTGGTCAATGGGTGCTTGATTTCTGCTGACTTAATTCCACAGGGAACTGCAAGGGGCGCCACAGCCCTGACCTCATCATCACATCGGGGAGGGGCAAAGGGCAACTGTTTGGTTTTAAATAAAAACCTCTTCAAGTGAAGTTAAAATCCCAATATGGCAGCAGCAGGGAGGAGCAAGGAGCTGGGGACGCTGTTTGTGCCCCTCAGTCCCTACCCTGGGTGGGATGCACACTGCAGGAGCAAAGGTGGACCAGGCATGGAGCCTGCTGAGCCCTGCAGGGATCCCCATCGGGCTGGGGACACCTCACCTTCTCAAGGGGAGGCGAGGGAGGGCAGTTCCACCATCCCTTTCTTTAGCAGCTCAGCGCTGCGTTTTGTTCGGGGGTTTAACTTTTTTCTTCCTCTTTTTTTTTTTAATTTTATTTTTTTTTTCCCTCCGGTGTTCGTTAGCAGAAGTGACATTTCTGCGGACGGGCAGGCGATGACGGCAGCTAATGGCTCCCGGGCCCTCTCTCCGGTTTCCTTAGCAACTGCGGGAAGGGAAAACAGAACCTGTCAGATGGAAAATGTCAATTATAGCGGATGCGGAGGGGAGAGATGCTGCGAGCAGAGGAGGCGTGCGGCGGCGGGGGGAGCGGGGCTGCGGCGGGGGGTGCCCGGAGAGCCCGCCCGGCAGCGGCAGCGACAGTGACAATGCTGGGCAGCAGGCGTGGGATGTGGGATGTCGGATACGGGGCTGTCTGGGGGATGTGGGATACAGGGCTGTCTGGGGGATGTGGGATACAGGGCTGTGGGTTGTCGGATACAGGGCTGTCTGGGGGATGTGGGATACAGGGCTGTGATGCAAAGCTGTCTGGGGGTTGTGGGATGTTGGATGCAGGGCTGTGGGATGCAGGGCTGTCTAGGGGCTGTGGGATGCAGGGCTGTGGGATGTTGGATGCAGGGCTATCTGGAGTCTGTGGGATGCAGGGCTGTTTGGGGGCTGTGGGATGTTGGAGTCAGGGCTGTGGGATGCAGGGCTGTGGGATGCATGGGTATGGGATGCAGGGCTGTCTAGGGGCTGTGGGATTTTGGATGCAGGGCTGTGGGATGCAGGGCTGTCTGGGAGCTGTGGGATGCAGGGCTGTGGGATTCAGGGCTGTCTGGGGAATGTGGGATGCAGGGCTGCACTGCTTCACCCGCAATTTTGTCAGACCCATCCCGGTGGCCCAGTGGCTGAGTGACCCCACCCAGCCAGAGCAGGGCGCCCTGCGGTAGAGATGAAAGCGGCGGGAAGGTTATAAATCAGATTAACTAATAAATAAATAAGAGGGAGGAATAAATAAAGGCGCGGGCGAGCTACGCCCGCATTTCACCCCTGGATCCTCGGTGGATGCGGGGCGGATCAATGCTGAAGGAGAAGTCATCTGCTAAAACGATGGGGAAGGAGCCGCTGACGCAGTGTTAATATTAATCAAAGCGAGTTGTCCCCTGCGCTGCCAGCCAGACAAAAGCAGGCGGTGCCGGCAGCCTGCGGTGGGCAGCGCTGCCCGGGCGGGGTACCCGGCCTGGGGAAGGGGCTGTGAGAGGGATGTGGGTGCCCAGGGCTGCACAGCCACCCTGCTGCAGGGGGTTCGCCCAGCCCAGCTGGCACAGGCGCAGGGATGTGGCACTGTGCTGCACAGCCAGCCGAAACGGCAGCAGGAGGCTGGAAGGAGGCTGGGGCTGAAATCCGGGCTTCCCTCTGCAGTGAAACCCTGGCTGGCACAAAGTGAGCCCATCCCCATCCTCGCAGCATCACCAGCAGCGCTGAGACCGTGAGCCTCAGCACATCCTTCTGCCTCAGGCACCTCCCAGCGCTGTTTGGGTGCTTTTTGTTAATGCGGCTTCCCATCTACTCCAAAACACACTCGGCTTTAAAACTAAAAGGGAAAAAGGCAAAGCAGCAGCGACCCCAGCATCTCTGCGGGATGCTTGGCGCTTCCAGCCAGCCCTTTGCACACCGACAGCTCCTGCTGCAGCACTAAGTGCACCCTAAGGACACCGGGGTTGCTGTTCGGTCACCTTGCGCTGACACCTCCCTGCCCGTTCAAAGCCTTCTTAGCAGCGAGAGTGCTAAATCAGCCTTTACTCTCTCCACTTAACCACCATCCAGGCCTCCCTGTCATGCTGTGACATGGGGGATTCGGACTTTCCTTGTCTTGGCTGACATTGATATCCTGCCGGGAGGGAGCCAGCCGGCGGCTCCTGCACCATGAATGCTAAAGCAAGTGGAATAAAAGAGGAGAACAACTACCTTGGGAAAGTGGTCACCTGCAGTTGGCTGAAAGAATGAGTTTTCTACTGTTTCATTCTATTTTTTTTTTTTTGCTGTTTGCTTGGATGGGTCAGGAAGCCTGCGGCTCAGGAGCGATGCTTTCTCTTTCCTTAGAAAATAAATGTCTCACCTTGCTGGCCACTTAACCCACTCCATTTCTGAGTTATCCCTTTAGCAGAAAGCACTCACCCATCTCTGCAAAAAAAAAAATAATTCACCCCACAACATCCTGAGGTGAAAGGAAATATCAGACCCTGCTTAGTTTTCCTCATCCTTTCCCCAAAGTCCTCTCTGTGAATGGGAAAAGCAGCAGATGTGAGGCACAGACCAGAGGCACCCCAGGCTGGTGCTCTGGTGAGTCTCATCCTAACTCTGAAACCCAAAAACCCATTTGGACCTCGGTTTGCACAGCTGGCCCTCTTATCCTCCAAACACCCAGCACCAGGATCCATCACCTCCCTTCTCTGTCTCTGGGCCCAAAACCATTTCATAGCAGAAAACATTTAATACTCAGCACGACAAGGCGGTTTCACCTCTCTGTTCCCTCTGTTCCTGCCTGTTTCCTGCTCTTTTTAAAGTGTTTAATTGCAACAACAGGCTTCTGCAGGCTGAAATAATCACCCCACAGGAGATGTCCAATTGAGGAGAGGGAGAATCTTTGCTGGAGCCAGGACAGCTCCAGGAACTGTCACTCAGGTTCACTTCTCCTGCGCTTTCCCTTCTCACGCTCATGGGTTATTTTTACATCTTCTCTTATGTAACCAGGTCAGGGTCTGCTCTGGTTTCCACTTTGTCTGAAGTCAAAGGGGAAAAAAACCCACTATGAATTCAAGTAATAGAATTCCAACTGATTGCTTTTCAAAGTGTCACCCCAGGTCTTTGCCATGTCACCTGGGTGGGAATAGCTGAAGGTTCTGGGGAGCCCTGGGGAATAACCTGCATGGTTTGAGCAGCACAGCATGGAAACTCCAAACCGAGTCCAAATGGCTTTAACCAGTATCTAGTTAGACCACTCCTGTGTACACAGAGCTTCTCACCCTTTTCTGTGCCTTCCCCAGAATCATCCACAAACCAAAGCTCTCTGGGTGTGTTACAATTCTAGCTCTACCAAACCCCTCAGTCCCTGCTGGGTGTGTGCCCAGCACCTCTCTGCCCATCCCAGCACCTCTCTGCCCATCCCAGCACCTCTCTGCCCATCCCAGCACAGGATGCACCTGGAAATGCCATCCCACACCCTCCACATGGGACCAAGGCTCAGAGCCCAGGGGCATGTTTGCATCTCAGGGAGAAGATTTCCCAACCTGGCAAACCATGCCACAGCTTTCCCACAATGGCATTTCCAAAAGACTGAAAAATTTGGTGCTGTTGATAAATCTCAAAGTAGCAATGCTCATCCCATCCATCCATCCATCCATCCATCCATCCATCCATCCATCCACCCACCTTCTCCCCTTCATTTCACACACCTCCCTGAGCCATTGTGGGACCCCTGGTGCTGCAGGGCTGTAAATATCAATTGTTCTAACCCCGTTAGAGCCTAATAGGCTCAGCAATATCTACTGAGGAAAGGGCCTGACCCCGCTCGTCAGCAGTCATGACATGGAACAGCTATAGCATGTTCAGGGTATGCAAAAGGCTTAAATGCACATTTAATGGTTGTCAGGCAGCAGTTCCTATTAATATAAAGACAGTCACATCCCAGGGCTATGGAAAACGAGCTGAAAAGCACGGAAGAAAAATGAATTTATTTCAATGGATGTTGGCGTGATCAAGAAACGACTCAAACAGCTAAAGCTGCTCTGCTCCTGACACGCTGAGAGATTGAAACTTGGATAATTAGTACAAAAGTTTCCCTGCCCATGTGACTCAGATCTTCAATTATTGACATTTGAGTTCATTATCATTTATGCACTTTCTTTATTTGTGTTTTGCCCAGGAAAAAGCAGCACAGCTCAGGCAGATAATTTGTTGTTGCTTTGCATATCTGCTTTCCAGCATTAAATTTTTATATCTTCTCCATCAAAACCGACTGAACTACCAGCCCTCTCAGCACCCTAATACCATAATACAAATAACTACAACCTCCTCCCACAGAAGATTAACCCCTCACTATGTCCATAACGCCCCTTCCTGCAAATTTAAAACAAATAACCTGAAAATATTTACCACTATTTCAAGGCATAGGTAGAAATCTCTGTCATTCCATTGTGTAAAACATAAATTTTAGGCAAAGATGAAGCTGACATAATTTTTTATCATTGAACTGCTTTGTCCAGGAGTGGCAGTTCATCCTCTCCTATCATGGTTAGGATACCTTTTGTAAAGCTTTGTAATGCCCCAGTTTGCCTCTCCTTGTAGACGGTACAACATTACTAATCTCAAAATTGATAAATTATGTGCATGAAGGCAGAGTAAAACCCATCACACGGACACAAGGAATTTTTTCCATGCCACATGGAGTTTCCTTTTCCCCCCTCTTTCTTTTCCTTTTGTGTTCTCATCTTCATTTGAACAACCTTCCCAAGACCTGAAAAGGTCAGTGCCCTCGTATTTGGGCCACAGGATTAGAGGTGACGAGCTGTGTTGAAAGACATAATTGAGCCTGGGCAGCTCGGGAGGTTTCAGGCTGCCAGGGGTTGGGGCTGCCCTGGCCCTTTGAAGGATCTAAAAGGTGTTCGTGGTGGGAATGATGCTGGAATTTCAAAAAGCTGCAGGCGAGCTCAAAAGGTAATTAATAGAGACTAATTGGTCTCAAGGCCCTGGATAGTGGCTCTGTGTGCAGTCCTGAGTGCTGGCACTTTTCCTTTGTCCTTCCCAGGATCCTGCTCAGCCACTGAGCTCAGGCAGCTGCAGGGAGAGAACTGGCAGGGATGGGCAGGGAAAGGCAGGGAACAGGCAGGGACAGACAGGGACAGGCAGGGATGGGTGGGGAACACGCAGGGAGCAGGCAGAGGACAGGAAAGGACAAGCAGGGAAAGGCAGGCACAGGCAGAGAACCGGAAAGGACAGGCAGAACAAGCAGGGAACAGACAGGGACAGGCAGAGGACAGGAAAGGACAGGCAGGCACAGGTAGGGAACAGGCAGGGACAGGAGGGCCAGGCAGGGATGGGCAGGAACAGGCAGAGAATAGGCAGGAACAGGCAGGGACCAGCAGGGAACAGTCCAGGAAAGGCAGAGACCGGCAGACAACAGGCAGGGACAGGCAGGGAACATGCAGGGATGGGCAGGGAACAGGCAGGGACAGGGAGGGAACAGGCAGAGAGCAGAAAAGGACAGGCAGAACAAGCAGGGACAGGCAGAGGACAGGAAAGGACAAGCAGGGATGGGCAGGGAAAGGCAGGGAAAAGGCAGGGAACAGTCCAGGACAGGCAGGGACAGGCAGGTTCTGTCACTGCAGCTTGTGTTGGAGACAACACTCAGGAAATCTGCATGGCAGCCTAGTGAGGAGCCTTGTTATCAGCCAAAATGCAGTGCTGATGCAAAAGAAAATCCCACCACCACCCTTGGGATGAGTCTAGCTGGGCTCCCCAGTGCCTGCCCCTGTCAGCAGGGGGTAGGGCCTCTCTTGGCTCAGTGCAGGAACAGTTTTTTAAATCTGTTAGGAATAAACTTGACTGATTGCTATGCTAATGGCACATTTCTGTCCCTGGAAATGTTCAAGGCCAGGTTGGATGGGGCTTTGAACAACCTGGTCTAGAGTGGAAGGTATCCCTGCCCATGGCAGAGGGGTTTGGAACTGGATGAGCATTAAAATCCCTTCCACCCTGAACCATTCTGTGATTCCAAAGCTGCAAAGTGGTCACGTTGCATTCCTCACCCCAAAATTGCCCTTTTCTCCCATATTTCTGCTGGATTCTCTGTGTTTCAGGCATCAGCAGGCAGGGACCTTGCCCAGAGCAGCATCTCCCTGCTGGGGTCTGCAAGCCTTTGGAAAGCAACCCAAGACAAAACGGCAAAGAACAAACAGTGATTCACAACCCAGGTGTGGCTTTTCTCATGCTTGAGGCTCAGGAGAAAATAAAATGAGGGGAAACCACAACAATAAACTGGTGTTTTGGTTTTCCCTCTCAGCAGAGGGAAATCCTTGCAGCAGCAGAGCTCAAGCTGACTGACACCAGGGGTTTTCTTGGATGAGCATTAGGCAAAGGAAAATGGGAAGCAGCAACCTCCAAAATTCAGTTTTTAAAAGTCTCTGAGTACAAAGCAGCAGCTGACTTCAGTGGAAGAAGACCATGAGAAAAGATCCATTATTTCCTTTTACACACCACAGTCAGTGGGTCCTTCTCACCAGCCAAATATGGGAAGAGGGAGAGGGAGAAAAGGAGTTTTCACATCTGGCTGAAGTTGCCCTTTTCCCTCACTCAACCATCACCCTGAGATAACCAACACAGCCTGAGGAACACATCCCCTGAAAACAGGTCATACAATTGGTTGCATTTCCCTTCACTTTTTTAATTATCCCTTTTTCCACGTTGCCCAGCCCTCCCTCCTTTCTCATCACACTCTTCACTACACGCTGTCTACTTAGCAGAATAAATAGCTGCACCGAGGGATGTGACTGCTGCTTGCTTTGCTAACAGGCTCTCCTTGCCACGCAGCAGCCAAGGGGTTAACAGATCCTGGCAGCTCCAGGAGCTGAGCACAACAAAGATTGGGTACAGGCAGAGCAGCAAGGGTGCCTCCAGCCTGGAAAGATTTCATGACAATGATCTTTTGGTGCTCTTGGCCACCCACAAGGTGCTCAAAGGGCCAAAGTGTGCCCTGGTGGTGTTTGCCCTCTGAATTCTGACTCTTGGAATAAAAGCAGAGCCACAAATACTCCTTGTATATCTTACATTTCTTACCACTGAATGAAAGACTGAGTCAAACAGCTCCTGAAACCATGGCCACTGTCACAGCTGCTGCATGCCCCTGGCTACCTGGGATGGGGGAAAAATACCTCTGTGGCTGGAAAAGCAGGGAAAATGCAGTGAGTTCCCCCAGATGCAGCAGCTGTGGGTGGGACACAGTGGGTTGCAGGGCAAACCTCCAGCTCTGCCCTGGGGCTCTGGTGCCTGCAAGCTCTGCCTCAGTGCCTGATCCTGCTCTGCACCCAGGCTGTGGGAGAAAGAACCCTCTGCAGCCCCTGGGTGCACACATCTGTCCAGCCTGGGACAGCTGGGCAAAAGTACAACACAAAACTGTGGAGAGTGTTTCTGGGTTGTGTCTGTAATGATGACGATGTGCCCTCCTCAGCTGAGCACTCACTCCCTGTCCATTCTAAGGATTAGGCTTTCCTGCCTATCCCTGTGTCACCACTTTTCCTCATAAAGCACAGTTTCTTATTGTAACACTTCCATTATATATTTTTTTATTTTTATTTTTATTTTTATTTTTATTTTTATTTTTATTTTTATTTTTACTTTTATTTTTATTTTTATTTTTATTTTTATTTTTATTTTTATTTTTATTTTTTATTTTTATCTCTATCTACATCTATATATCTATATCTATATCTATATCTATATCTATTTTTTTTTTCTACGACTGCAACAAATTTTCTGAAAGCCAGACTAGAGTCCAGCAAACTGAAGTTTGTTCCTTTCATTTTTCTGTTGGAATGACAGCTTTGGGAAGCAGTGTCTGATGGCAAAGATGCTGTCAGGAGGCTGCAGGGGGGTAGTCTTCTTCCCAGTCCTGGATGGATGACCCCAGGCAGAGCCTTGCCACCTCCCACATCAGCCTACAAGGTGAGACTGATAAGCTCTGTGAGTGTGTAGTGAGGCTTAATTAAAGTGGAAAAGCACTTCAAGCTCCTCAGCACAAGCAGTTTTAAATAAAAGCCACGATAATAACAAGCTGGTTACAGCACGAGGGAGTCTGGAGGAGGGACAGTGACACACAGCAGTGGCAAGATGGCTCAGAGAGCTCCCTGGGACCACCCACATCTCAGCCTGGCTTCACCATGGATCCATCCCCAGGTGAGACCTGAGCTCCTCATGTTGCTAAGGAAAACCCTCCTTTCCCTTCCTGACAGGGACTGCCCGAGCCCAGCATGCAGCTGCTTGGAAAGAAAGGTTTTCCAAGCAGCACTGGGGGGGGGAAAAAAGACCTGAACACAGCTGAAAACATTTCCTTGTCACTCCTCTGTTCTGTGAGGTCTCTTGTCCTTTGGTTTGATGATAAAAATATCCTCCTGGGGCATGGGAGTGACATTGCTCCTGCACAGGCAGGTAGGGCACCTGTGACCTCCGTGGCTGCAGGTGTGGAGGGGCAGGGATGTCACCCTATCCCATGCCTCAATGTGCCCCAGGATGAGGGATACCATCCCATCCCATGCCCCAGTGTCCCCAGATGAGCCCTCAGGGCTGCTTTGTCCCAGGGTCCCTGTCAGCTCTGCTCTCTCAAGGTCCTCGATTACAGATGTGCTGTATCTGTGTTCTTCTCCTGCATCCTTAAGATAAACATGTCCTTCACTGTAGTCACCTACTCCATCATACACTCCTATCAAATGAGCCTTGCTAGCTCGTAAATTACTGTGCAAACCATTCCAAACAATAAAGGCAATTTTACTTACTGAACCATTAAATTTACATACTTAAATTAGACTCAACCAGACGTTGAGAGGGGACGTCTCGCGGCCAGACAAACAATGAATTTAGGGAAAGAGCTGCCGTGTACTTCCCCACCTCTCACATGAAATTAATGAGGTGCTTCAATTTAATCATCATTAAAATTACATCTTTATTTAGTTACTTAGCAGAGTTTGACTCACTGCGTGGCGTGGAACATGAGGTAATGCCTCTGACATCAACCCTTCCACAGAGGGAGGCAGGGGGAGGTCCATCTCCCAAAAATGCCTGCCATTTTGGCTCATGGTAGGCATGCCAGGGTGGGCATGCCTGCCATGAGCCCAAACCATTCTTCAGGGCTTGTCACTAAGGTTAGACAATGAGGGAAGAGAAACAGCATGATGGAGTAAAAGGAGAAAATCAGGATTATTTAGGATGGGTTTGAGGCAGGCAGACACAGTCACATTATTCTTTAGACAAAACCAACAAACAGGAAGCTCTTGCAGCATAATCAGCCTCCAAGTTCAGTGCATGTGACACGGAGAAAAGCCTCAGAAAAGTGAGAGTTTGGAACAAAAGCACAGTGGAATAGAGACAGGGACAAGACGCTGCTCTTGTATGCACCTGCAGTTTGTTTTGCACTTGCTCCCACACACACTATTGACTCATCTCAGGATGCTCCCGGGCAGTGCAGGGGGAGGCTGGAGCTGAGGGCTCAGGGACAGGCTGGGCAGCACTAGGGGCAGTCACAGGTGGTGCAGACAGCCTGGTTGTCACCTTGCCCTGTTTGTCTCGGGGTGCAGCACTCAGCCCTGTGCTGTCCTGAGAGACCTGAGAGCTCACAGCCCATCAGCCCTGCTCAGGGGGAACTCCTACAGCCACAGGCACTCACTTTGCCACCAGAAAGTCATCAAGAAGTGACAGGGATTTCTGGGGACAGCAGCAAAGCCTGTGAGGGTCTGTGGGGACAAGGGAGGGATCAGAAAACAGGGACAAGCTGCACATTTGGGAAGGTTCAGTGCCTGGGGACCTCTGCAGTATTGAAGAGTCATGTAAGAAAGCAGAATAAAGGAAACCAGTCCTCACTGTACTGAATATAAAATATCCATGGAGTAAGAGATGGGAAGTTTCCAAGGCAGAGAATTCTGGACAAAAGTATTAGCCCAGAGACAAAGGTTGTTGTCTCTCAGGTCTCTCAGGACATCCTGAATGACCTTCCAAGGATGTCAGAGGCTTGGTGAGGTCTTCCTCAAAATCAGCAATGGGCTATAACAACACAGAGCTTTTTGTTACTATAAAATATTTTCATCCCAACAGAAGAATTCTCTGCTCCCCACTTGGGCCATGGAGCTCAGTGATCTCAGTGAGCTCACCCCAGTTTGGGGCTGATGAGAATGAGCAAGATTAGACCTCACTGAGTTCCATCTGAAGACATGAAACACTGGGAATCCCTTTTCCCCCACGGATCCCCACAGCTCTGCAGGGATGCAGAATACCCACATTATTTCCATCAGAAAATCTTTGCTTCTCTTTGACTCATTTGGTCACTCTCACTCCAGCAAAGGGAGATAAACTCCCAACATAGTGTGGGCAATGCTAACTGGGGGAATGGCAAAAACTGACTTGTTAGGGCTGCAAACACTGACTGTGTATTCAGCTGCTTCCTGCAAGCTCTGTTTTCCCTTTGATCCCTGCACAAGTGCTGCACTGGCAGCTGTTCTGTGCCACCCTGCACCACAGCCAGCAGTCAGAGCAGCTCAGTCCCCAAAACCACAGCTCAGGCAGGGTGTGAGGGGCTTTGTTTGGCATGCCTTTTGGGTAGCATCTTTCCTCAGACAGGGAGGATAAATATCAGTTATGGAGAGCAGGAAGCAGCACTCGCACCTGAAAGCTCGCTGCATTAAAAAAGAGAAAAAAAAAATAAGCCCACAAAAGAGTAAACATCAAACTGCCAACTG
Organism: Lichenostomus cassidix; assembly: GCF_008360975.1. Classification (NCBI taxonomy): domain Eukaryota; kingdom Metazoa; phylum Chordata; class Aves; order Passeriformes; family Meliphagidae; genus Lichenostomus; species Lichenostomus cassidix. The sequence continues at coordinate 14,302 of NW_028147436.1, forward strand.
CTTTTTACCTTCTGTAAATCAAAACACACTCTGGAAGCAAAAACTCCCAAATTACACCAGGCGAGATGAAACATTAACCCGCCAAGAGTGGGGATGGCAGTGGCAGGGATGCACAGACTGGAGCCAGAGCTACAGTTTGTCTACATTAAAAATGCAACATCAGCAGAGGTGTCTGAAAGAGTCATTTATCAACTCCTGGATTAGAGAGACATCTTAAAGTAAGTGCACCATTTATACGCACATATGCACAAATTGTCTGCCGAGCAAGGAGAGCAGAGCTGAGCTCTTTGTGCCTTGGAAAGTTCTCTCCAGTCCTCTGGGTAAATGCAGGGCCACAATGACATTAGGCATGGAAAATAGGAACCTTGCTCATGGTAACAGGGGGTACAATTCATGTGAGCAGCCGGGATGGAAAGTAATCTAATGCTGCAATTTCAGAGAAACAATATAGAGTCGCTCACATACATCATGATTAATGGCTGGATACCATAGTGTGAAAACCATTTAAAAAATGGCATTTTTGTCACTGACAATGTTACACATATAGTAAAGGTCATACATGATAAGAGCATTATCCATATTTCTTCTGCAAACATGCTTAACCTTGTAGAGCACAATTCCCTGGAAGATTGGTGATCCATCTCCAGCTGCAAACTGCACTCTTCAGAACCTGAGAAGGCCAATTTTACATTTATATCATTCCCATCCACGCACAGGCAGGCACTGTGAAGCCTGCACAGGTCCTTCCAAGCAGAAAGGGATGGAAATGTTTCAGAGCAGCACCTGCTCAGGGCTCTGCTCCCTCCACCTTGTCCCCTGCTGTCACCTCACACTGCTGCTGATGCTGAAACCGTGCTGCAAACAGAGTTTCCTGTAAATCCCCTCTCCAAAGTCTACTTGAGGAGCCCCTTTTGTCACCCTCTGGCCACAGGCAGGTCCCAGCAGTGCCACACTCCCAGTGGGGCTGTCTCTGCTAGCTGGCAGTGCTCAGCACAGGAGGAAAGGGGCAGCTGGGGACTGGCTGTGTCTGCAGGGAAATCTCATCCCATTCATGGATGGCCACCTTGGAGGAAATCTGAGTCCACAGGCCCAGCATTTACCTTTTTGGGAGCTGCATTTAAAACACACAGATCCTGCCAAATGGTAGGCTCTGCCCATGGAAGAGAGTGGGATTCACCAGGTGAGTAATTTCATGTAAAACCCAGTGCAACTCAGCCCACATGGCTGGGCAGAATTGTCACAGCTGCAGCTGCAACTCACATTGTCCCCCAGACTCAATGAAACCCCTGAGCACTGAGGCCTCTGAACCTCACTGCAACCCTGCCTTGCAGCTCTGGGAGCTTGGGTGTTTTGGCTGAAATTTGGAGGAGTAACAAGCTTCACAATGCATTTTGCAGCAAGTTGTGTGACCCTCTGGAAAGCCCCCAGAGAGTGGCACTAAGCTGAATAACTGCCATTGTCTGCAGGATGGCACACAGTGGCAAGGGGAAATTTTCAATATGTAGTTATCTAGCTGGAATTACAGAATCATAAAATCACAGAATCATTTAATCACAGAATAATAGAATCACAGAATCATAGAATCACAGAATCACAGAATCATAGAATCATGAATCACAGAATCAGAGCAAACAAAACCAAAACAAACAAAACAAACAAACAAACAACACCATAGAATCACAGAATCACAGAATCATAGAATCATAGAGTCATAGAGTCACAGAATCAGAGTCATAGAGTCATAGAATCACAGGATCACAGGATCACAAAGTCATGGAATCACAGGATTATAGAATCACAGAGTCATAGAACCATGGAGTCACAGAATCACAGAACCATAGAATCACAGTCATATAATCATAAAGTAATAGAATTACAGCGTCATAGAGTCACAGAATCACAGAATCACAGAATCACAGAATCACAGGATCATAGGATCACAGGATCATAGAATCACAGATTCATAGAAAGGTTTGGTTTGGAAGGGGATTTAAAGCTCATCTCGTTCCAATCCCCACTACCACGGGCAGACACCTCCCACTAGACCAGGTTGCTCAGAGTCCCATCCAGGCTGGCCTGAGCAATCCTACCTCCCCCTGCATGTTTGAGCATTCACTGCTGGGTTACACCTTCCCCTGTCCATCTGCCTCTCAGGGTCCTTTCCCTGCTGGTACTGAGCTCCTCTGATTAACCTCTGCTCCAGCTGCACTTCAGAGCTGTGCTCTGCGCTAAGAAGTTCTTAAAGGCATTGTATGAAAATTTCATTACTTCTACAGCAAATACACCCCTGCCTGAAACAAATATTTGTGTAGTGAGACGTAGTGCAGAGCTTTTTGCGCCAGGTTAGACTCTGCTTTAAGCACCTCTGCAATGCCTCCTGGGCACCAAGACAGGGGCTGTGCTCACTGGTGCTGCTTCCCTCCATCAGGGCACAAACACGAAAATGTGCCACAGCAACCCCTGGGACAGGCTGAGCAGCAATGCAGCTCAGAGCCTCTGCATGCTGGATCTCTGCTAACAAATAATTATCAATATAAAAGTGCAGGGATGCTGTTAAACCTTGCTGGAGCAGGGTGAGTGGGAGTTCAGAGGCTGCAGGCAGGATCTCCCCCCATCCCAGCTCCCTGCTCCCCAGCAGTTCTGCCCTCCTTTGGAGAGCAGAGCATGAGCTCACTCCAGAGGAATTTCCTCTGTGGGAGACACTGGAAAACGCTCTGGTGCCTTGTGACCACCTCCTGGAGCAGAGCCTTCCCCCCAGCCGGCTGCCAGATGGGGCTGCAGCACCCCAAGGCATTCAGGGGGGAACCACATCAGTGGGAGCCGCTGCCAATCCAGGGATTTGTGCTTCGCTTGGAAAAGTGTGACCCCAGATCTCCTGACCTGTCCCAGTGTCCCCAGCAGCTGGCAGGGGCCAGCCCCTCACACAGCCCAGGGCAGGGAGGGATGGAGGGGACAGAGGGGACATTTCCACGCTGGCATTTGCAGCCTGTCAGATCAGCTTGTGCTTTCTTATGTGAGCAGCACAGCCAAGGCTTCCCACTGCGCCCAGGGTGGGAAAGCTTTTCCCCAGAGTAGTTTGCAAAGACTGGCTGGACCAAATTATTCTTCTCATCATGAATGCCTCTCTCTGAGCCACCTTACCCATGCAGATACTCCAATGTTATTAATATGAATGAATGCATCTTGTCTCGGGGTGTCTCATGGTAGAAGCCATTTCAGAAGCACTGGGAGGGTGGAGGGAAGGAGAGAATACAATCGAACAGCCCCGCTTGCATCTGTCCTATTCCTCAGATGACAATTTCCCTCTCCCAAGAGCACCACAGACTAGAGGCACTCACAGATTATACATCATTCAGCCTCTTGCTTTGCAAAATTAGCTTTCTTAGCGAGGAAACAAAGGATTTGCTGTATTGGATCAGGCTACCGACATTGCTGCTGCTGCATCCAAGCTCTGGCACTTAAGAAACACGGCAGCTCTCCCTCCTCTGGCTGTGCTGGCCAAGTCACTGCCTGGGGAGCTGCATGCACACTCCGAGATTGCTTCCAGATTGCCACAAAAATTCATCTGATGCTCAGTAGCAGGTAGTTTAACTTCTCTCCTAATTTTGTCATCTTACCGACCCACAAATGGCCAACATTATTTAGTCCTTTTAAAAACTCAGCCAGAACGTTTATCTCAATAAGTGCCTTCGGCACTGCCCTCCATAAAGCCGGCTGCAAACCACATAAAAGGAGGTTTTCTTTTTACTCCTTCAAAATTTACTGCCCTGCATGGTTTGCTTTACAGCTGTTAATACAATGAAAGCTTTTGTGAGGAGAGGATGGTGCTGGGGAATGGGGCAGGAGCTCGCAGAGGAGAAAGATAACAGGCTGTGGCTAATGCACAGCTTCACATGCCCGGCCCGACGGGAGGAACATAACTCATAACACGTTTAATGGCACAGGCGAGGAGAGGGAGTGCTGAGCATTCCCAAGGGGACACACAGCCCATTCCCACCGGCTCTGCCAGAGGGTTATGAGGCAGGGAGAGCTCTGTGGGGCTGCACCCCAGAGGGGAAGGCATCTCAGCTTTTAATTCTTTTCCTCTTACACAGAAGGAGCTCTGGCCTGGGCAGAGCAGCTCCCCATGGAGCCAAGGAGAAGAGTTCACAGCCGGGGAGAAATATTAAAGGTGATACAGAGCATCGTGTCTGCAAACACAGCCTGGGAAATGCCAGTGTCTGACACGCCAGCAACAGCCTCTTTTCTCCTGACCTTTAACTCCTCCTGGCCCAAACCAGAGCACACCAGGCACGCCGCTGTGTTTTACAAAGCCTCGGATCAAACACCTAGCCCAAGGCACGGAGAAGAGGTTTCTTTGGGGATGAGCAGACGTGGGCTGAGCAGCAGCAGCTTTGCCTCATCTCATCCTGGAAATGCTGGCACTGAGGTGGCACTGAGAATCCTCCCTCCTCCTCTGCAGACCTGCTCTGGGGGTCCCTGTCTGCAGCTCTTGCAAGGAGGGAAGGAAACCTTCCCAGCTGCGTGCAGATGGGAAAACTTGGCATCTCCAAGGCACAGATCCAACCTCTAAAGCAAAATCAGCATCCTGGCTCTGCAGGAGTGCTGCTCATTCCTGTCCAAAAGGCAGGGCAGCTGTTTGGGACTGGCTGAGAGCCCATGTGGCCACACAACACTGAATCATACAACTCCATGTGGACGGCAACAGTTCCACACAGACACACAGGAGGATGTGCAGGGAAAATCCCCAAGCCTGGGAGCTCGGGTGAGAGCCTGCTGGGTCTCCAGGCACCAGAGCCACACGTATTTTCCATCAGCTCCATCCTCCCCACAAACCCGGAGTTAACTGCTGAGAGTGCTCGCTGCCATCTTTTGTGAGCTGGGAACCAGGAACACTGCATAAATCATTATTCTTGCTAATTACCAGGAAACATCAAACAAGACAAGCATTTTACTCCTCATCACTGAATTTTGTTATGCTAATTAGAGTTGTATAAGCTGTTGCTATTAAACCTGGAGAGTCAGAAAAACATTTGCATTAATACCCACAAAGCTGCATCAAAACCTAGTTATTAGTATTTCAATGAGGTTCAGGTTACAGGGAAGCTGCTGCCATTTCAGGGGCTGGTTTGTTGTTTTTAGATCCTGCTGTGAGAGAAAATATAAATAAATGCAGGGTGAGGCCTCATGCAGACAATACTCCTTTTATATGGGGAATTAAAAAAATAAGGAAACTTTGATCAGAAGGAGATGTAGAAGTGAGGGGGAGAGGGAAGGCAGAGCAGTGCAGGAATTTTGGTGCCAGGGGCTGCACCGACTGTGGATGCCAGGCTGGGAATGGCTTTTTGGATTTCTGAGTTGCTGCTGCTCCCAAACACTTTGCTTGATCTGGGAGGTTTGGGTTTGACCCTCTGGGAGGCAGCTGGGAAGAGGATCTGGCTCCTGCCTGCCTCCATGAAAATCACCTGAGTTTGCCTTCAGCTACACCTTGTGCCTCACACTGACACCAAGGGGGGCATAGAGGGATGGGGGACAGGATTTCTGGGTACCAAAACTCACACACCAAACCACACATCTAAACCTTGTGGGAAGCAACCTTAACGAGAACTGGCAATTCCATCTTTCTAGTGCCAATCACTGCAGCCGAGTGTTTAATCTGAAGATCTCACAGTCCTTCAGAAAGGCAAATTATTCCCCCATGTGTGCCTTTAGTACAACAATTATCAGCACTTGATGCATCAAATACATCAGAAAAAATTAGGGGAGTCCAAACAGGCAGCTTGTGAGCAAGGGAAGGGTACTTTAACCCCTGAGCTCCGAGTGCTGCAGTTTCATTTTGTTGAGCTGTTCACAAAGGCACATTCACACTGATGATTTCCATCATGTGGAGGTATTGAGCACACAGGAACTGGTGTGGCAGCAAACCTTGTCTTGCCCTGGGAGGCTGTGACAGGGTTGTTCACAGCAGAGAGAAGCCATGGGGCAAGGAGCTGGGGTGTAATTGAGGCTGGGAGCATCCTTATCCCAGAAAATGCCATGGATGTTGGACCTGGGTGACAAGCACTGTCCTTCTCTCCACACACTCAGAGTGGACTCCATCCATCTGCAGCTTCCTCAGGCCCCTGGCTCAAACCACACAACTCCCTTGGCCTGCCATTTATTCCTCAGCAAGAAGCAGACCCTGTTGACAGCTGGGTGCAGCCTAAAGAACACATCTGAGCTGTCTCTGTGACCCAAGTGCTGTTCTATTGACAGAGGGGGACAAATTATCTGGTTTTAGCGACCATTTGTCAGATCCCTGGAGAGGGAGAGCCACACACTCTCTCACTGCATGTTTCTATCAAAGAAATAAAAAAAAATAAAGGCAAGAAAAGCATGTTTTGCCTCCTCCCTCGCTGGTGGGAAGTGCAGGTGGACTGAGCAGTGGTGTGCAGGAGCAGCACCCTGGTGATGAGGAATGGTGGCAGCAGTGCCCGCACTCCATCATTTTGGGGATGTGCAGGAATGAGGATGTACAGCACAGGCCATCCAGCACCTCCCTGAGCTGTGGGATGCTCCAGGCAGGGTAACCAGCCCAGGCCCTCATCCTCTCCCCCAGCACAGAGCCCATCTGAGCATCCTCAGCTTCCTCTCCAGCTTTGGGAGGCACCAGGTGCTTCTCTCCAGCCTCATTTCTGCCGCATGCAGGGCAATGACCCACAGCACTCTGACCTCAGGAAGGTGATGGCAAAGTCTCTCTCCCTCTATCTCGACAGAGATAAGTGTTAGAAGAAGAACCAAACACCAGCCAGGTGCCAGCATCCCCCAGTCTAATGCTGCATCCTCCCTAATCACAGGCAGATTATAAAAAAAAATCCACGTCAGCCATGCTACGGAGAGGAGAACTCTAAGAAGGATGAGGAAAATGAAGACACTGTGAAATGCAATAGATGTCAACTTCTACTTATTTTTTAATTTCATATCTTACAAGCTTTTTGGAAGCTAACATGATTAAGTTCTTCACACAATTTATTAGCATCGTGTTGGAAATCCAGCAGTATATTACACTGTCTGAGTAATCCAATTAGTAAAATGTATTTATTTAACCAGAATATTAGCTGCACACAATCCCAAATGAAGTAAAGTCCCTGATCCTGGGGTTCCTCTCACTTCTTGGAATTCATTTACCGGCTACAGGAAGGCTTACTCTAATGAAATAAATATCAGCCCTATGTTTTTGGAATAATACGAGAAAACCAATCTTGCTGCTCAGCTAACTGCTTGCTGCTTCTTTTTTTTCCCCGCAGCAGACACTGATGGCACACAGATTTCACAGCAGCATGAAGGTTTTCCTGCCTCTTCCACCTTCCCCTCACCCCAAACCCAAGAATTTCCCCAAACCCCCACAAGCCCACCTGGCTTCCCATTTTTTACAACTACCATTCCCAAAATGAAGAACACATATATATATTTTTTTCATTCAGCAACCCATGAGCAAAAGCGAGCCTCGTACCTCTTTACCTTGATTTGAAAGAGCTTTGAAATAAACCCACTGTAGGAAGCGAGGGCTCTCCAGCACTTTTTTCCCTCCTAATGAAGGAGCTGAGTGACAGCCCCCGAGGCAGGAGGTCTGAGGAGCCTCAGCAGCATCCCTGCCAGCTCACGTGCTGTCCTGACTCAGTGCTGAGCTAAAGGGACTGTGCTGGGACTGCAGACAGATGTGTGACACTTTGGGGGGTGTTTCAGTGATTACTTAAATTTTATAGCTCCCTCCCTGCTTTAATTTTGGTACTACCTTGGATGCTCCCAGCTCCTGAAACCACAGCATCCCAAATCAGAGCCCCAGGTGTGTCAGCACTGGGGTGGCTGTCCCAGCCTGTGGCGTCTCATGGAGGGGAGGGAGAAGGGACAGGGCTCAGCCCAAAGGTGCTACTCCAACTTAGCTTCATTAATTGGCTCAATGAATTATTTTCCCTGGTGAGCAGCAGAGGGGGATGCAGTCAGGAGCAGCAGCAAGGGGGTGGCACAGTGAGCCCAGGGCTCTGCTGTGTCCCATGACCCTGGGGCTGGGGACAGCTTTTGGGACTTTCCCTGGCTCTGGATTTTGGGGCTGAGGCAAGCTGTAGATGGAGTCAGGGGAGCTGCAGGTATCCTAATCTCCTCCCACCCAGACAGAGGGTGGAAATAAAAACCTCAGGGTAGTGCAGCATCCCTGGGTGTGCATCCCAGGCACCCCAAATCTGGGATTTTGGGAGTCTGTACATGCCAAATGCCAGCAGGAAAAGGCACAGAGGGGGTGGATTTGCTTCACTCACTCATAACCTCATGGAGCAGGACCAGGATCCCCATCTCCAGCAGCACCTGTGAGGTAACTCTGAAAGCCACAATGGCAGAGCTGGCTGGGGAAGGAAGACACTAACGGCCAGAGTTAATAATAGTCATCATTTGCAATGTGCCTCCAAAAAAAAATGAAAGTCCCGAGGCAAAGGAGCTAATTTTGCGTTTCCTCTCAGATCCTGGCTGAGCACAGCCAGTGCTGGAGGAGGGGAAGTCAGAGACTCACCCAGGCTCAGTGTGCCAGCCCTGTGCTGCTCATTCACATGCAGAGAATTTGAGAGAGATCCTCCCATTAATGCAAACAGGAATTACCCGTGTAATCTTGGGATTAACGGAGCCCAAGGAATTATTTACATTTCCTAAATGAGGGAAACTGTATCAAGTGGGTGAGGCAGAGACGGGAGATGAGGTGTGGGAGAGTGACTCTCTTCCTGTGTCTGCAGGAACCAGCGTCCTTTGCTGTCTTGAGAACGGGTACGTCTGGGGTTGCACAAAATATTCGGTGTGTTTGGACAAAAGCTGCTGCTGAGGTGCAAAGCAGATGGACTGACTTGGGCTCATGGCCAGGGAGGGAGCCATGCAAACTTCAGACCCCAAATCTGTGCCTGTAAATCCTCCCCACATCAGAAGATGCAGCTCCTCATTCTCCACCAATGATTACAGCAGCAATAGGAATGATTAAGACTAGTTTTTTACTTTTTAATTTAATTTCTCTTGCTTAGCCTCTCTCACAACCACCCAAGTCCCCCTGGCAGTGTGACTGCTGGGTGGGGACACTGATCTGCTCCCTCCTGGGTCACACAGAGCATCCCTGTCGTGACTCCACCATCAGGCTCTGAAATGAGGCTCCAATCACCCAGAGCACTCACCACATGGTGCTTCTCAGTCTTCCCTCCTCAAAAGCCACACTGAGAGGCAGCAGAGCCCTCAGAGTCTCATCTTCTCCCAAATCCTATAATACCCACCTCAATCACAGCAACAACAACAACAGTTGCAATAACCCTCCATCCTTCCCACAGCAGACGAGGAGTCAGACTCCATTTCCAAACTAAGACATCTCGTGTGCTATTCTCCCTCCCCTCCAGACTAATAGCTGACAATGTATGCCTTCCACATTAATGATAAGGGTTCAAGGGGAAAGAGACTGCTCTCCTGTTTCGCTGACATTACACTCTCCTATGTACCCACCAACATACCCTAAGGCAACAGAACTCGTAATAGGTTCCTCTAACTGCCTCCTGCATCAAATTTGACACCGGGTGCTTTCTTCTCCTTTCCCATCGCTCACCTTATAACTCTGTCATCATCATTGATTTTGACTTAAGGAGAGGAAAAAAAAAACCACCTCCCAACCCTCTCCCCCCTGCTCGAGCAGCACCAGGGTGGTGAAGCACAGCTGCTGCAGGGACCTGGAGCAGGGAAGAGGCAGCCAAGGGGGCTGCTGCTGCTTTTCCCGAGTCTCAGTTGTGGAGGGACTGAGGCAGCACTCTGGGAGTGTTTGCTGCACCCAGCAGAACGAGTCTGCAGCCTCAGGACAGCACTGCTGGCTGCAGGGATGCTTCCCAGCTTGCAGGCAGCACTGTTCAGGTGCTCAGTGGCTTTTTGCTCTGGGCTTGTGATTCCTCTGAGGTCAGCATTTGTTAATTTTAAGCAGAATTCCTTTCTCTTTCTGCCTTTCTTCCACAGCAAAACAACTGGAGTGATCTCTCTCTCTCTGAACTGTGTCACTCTGTACATTGAACCCCCTCTGTTATCTCCCCAAATTCTCTGCATCTCCACCTGCAGCACAAGTGCTGCCTGGCCCAGCAAGCCCTTAGGAGTGGCAGTGAGAAGGGGAGAGCACTGGATTCAGCACAGAGCAGGGTAGAACCCCAGTGGCAGCCCCAAGATGGTGACAGGGATGTCCCATAGGGCAACAGGTGACAATTTCAGCTCAATTCAGTTATCAGATGACCAAGGCTCTCAGAGGAGAGGGCCAGACTGCCATGCCAGCACCAGACACCTCCCAGCACAACCCTGCCAGGAGAGACCACGGAGCAACTTCCAGCACTTTTCTTTTGCAGCTGCATCCCAAGATCTGGCTTGGAGGAGCTGTAACTGTGTTGGAAGGGGAAGAAACCTGTCAAAACTCCCCAGCATGGGGCAATCCTTCTTCCTGCAGCCCATCCTGAGCGATGTGGGTGAGCAGCCAGCTCCTGTGTCTGGTTTCTTCACAGATTCACAGCAGTGAATCCCCAGAGTGTGGCTGACCCGCAGCTGGTGTTTTCTTTGATTTATGTCAGAGCCTATTTATGTCCTCTGCTTAAAACAATCCAGTTCGTGTCAGCAGTAAATGAAACTGTGTACCATCCAGCAGCTGTTTGGCTGCTACCTGAAATGAGTTTCACTCCAGTTCTTATCATGAAGAAATCCTTTTAATCATCAAAACTGCCACAGCTGCCTTGGAGCTGCGATGGTGTGGTGATTTTAACAGGGGAAGGCACATTGCAAGCCAGGGCCTTGGACAGAGCCCTGGAATTGGAGGTGATTTTCTCTTCCAGGGCTGCAGTCGCTTTGGACACAGTGACAGGTTTAAATGAGGGTTTTTGGCTGCAGAGACCAGTTTGGTGTTGGACTGGGCACCAGTGGGGTTTATTTGGGGCTGGAAGGGGCAGACTGGACCCAGGGATGGCCTTGGGGTTCTCACCAGTGTCCCACCAGTGGCCCAAGCAGGTTCCTGAGTATGAAAACACCACTGGTCACTAAGACTTGCATATTTTGAAGCTCCTGCTGCTGACCTGGCCAGTAGACCCAACAAGGACCACTTCAGGAAAAACCAGAGGAGATGGGCTCTGGACCTGAGCTGCAGCCACTCCACCCTGACAAGCCTCCTAACGAAGGATTTAACTAACGAGGCTGCTGGCAGAGAGCGGGGATGCTGCACGAGAAGCAGAGAATATCTGCCCAAAGCTACTCCGAATTCATTAAGGAGGACAGCAAGAGCTGGGCTGCTGCACTTGGGGACACAGCATGAGGCCACATAACCTGCTTGTCCCACCCAAAACTGATGATCACAGCTTGCCTGGCGAGGATCAGGCGCCTGCCACGCGCTGCTTGCAAACAAGCTGCGGACCCAGAGCGATTGGAAGGAATTATTTGGGAAATAATTGTAAATAATGAATGAACGGAGCAAACTGCAAGCTGTTTACAGATAACTCGCCCGCAGAAAAGAGCTGAATTTGCCGAGTAGATGATTCACTATTGATTATTTCCCCAGCTCCAGCTGTAACCTTATAAAGCATTAATTAAGACGAGTCTTCACAGTTCAGCATATTCTAATCTGCTGCAGGTCTCGAGGGCTCAGCAGTGCCCTCCTGGA
>NW_028147437.1:0-2647 GCF_008360975.1 Lichenostomus cassidix
CCGCCCTGTTCCTGCAACCTGGCTGCTCTGGTGTTTCCCCAAGGCATGTCCCTCACTGACCGCTTGGAGGGACCTCCCAAAATGAGGTGTGTACCCCTGCTCCCAGCCATTCAGACCTGTGGGCCCAGGGGTTGCGGGGCTGGGCGCCTGCCCTCCCTGTCCTTGCGACTGGGGCCCTGGCCCTGCTCAGCCTTAGGCCATGAGCTTGATTGCCTGTGTATTGAGTCTTGTTCCTCTTGTTGCGGGGGAGGCTGACCTCTGTGGCTTTGGGCAAGACAGAGGAAGAAGAGCAGCAGCTTTGAGCCCAAGAGGCACCATGAGCAAGGCCCTCTGGGCCAAGAGCGCTCCCGGGGCACGGATACGTGAGCGTGCGAGCTTTGCAGTTCCAGATGGGTCCTGTCCAGGGAAAGGGCTCAGTAGACTCAGTGGACGTGAGCCACTGGTGGATGTCCCCTCATTTTCCCTCAGTGAGCCACACGTCCCCTCAGTATCTCTTGCGGCACCCTCCACTCCCTCAGTGACCCTCAGTGAGCAGGGCTGGGTCTTTGCTTTGCTGTCATTGGCCTTTTGCCATCACGCTCCTTGGGCTTCCTGGAGAGAGGTGCAGCCCTACAAGGAGGGTGAGATCCCTTGTCTCTGCACTTGAGGGGGCAAATGGAGCTCTCCCAGCTCCCAGCCCCACCTGTAAGGAGAGCAGGGCTTTTCCCCCAGCCCCAGCAGCTTTCTGCCGGCTGGTGGCCCCTGCCCGGCATGACTCTGCCGGCTGGTGGCCCCTGCCCGGCATGACTCTGCCAGCTGGTGGCCCCTGCCCGGCGTGACTCTGCCGGCTGATGGCCCCTGCCCGGCATGACTCTGCCAGCTGGTGGTCCCTGCTCGGCATGACTCTGCTGGCTGATGGCCCCTGCCCGGCATGACTGCCTGTACCCAGGGTGCATCGCTGAGGGGGTGGCTGGTGTCCCTCCATTTGCTGATGGAACGCGAGGGTCACTGAGGGAGTGGAGGGTGCCCCAAGGGATGCTGAGGGGACAGGAGGTTCCCTGAGCGGGTGGCAGGTGCCTTTTATCTCACTGAAGGGAAGATGGATGCCCTGTGCGTTGCTGAGGCGCCGTGATGGTCTCCGAAGGCCACGTGGGTGCCCCGCATGCCACTGAAGGGTCACTGAGGGGGAAGAGGGTGTCAGGTGCTGCGGATTCCCCTGAGGGGATATGGGGGTCACTGAGGGGGAGGAGGGTACCCCTTGTTATGCTGAGGGGACACGAAGGACATTTGAGGCGGAGGCACGTGTGTCGCTGAGGGGCCATGAAGGTCTCTGAGGGGAATGCGTGTGCCAGGTGATGTGGGTCGCACGGAGGGGACAAGAGCGTCACTGAAGGGGAGGCAGGAGTCTGTCGTGTTCCTGAGGGTACGTCAGGGTCACTGAGGGATCGCGATGGTCACCCGAGGGGCAGCCGGGCATGCCGTGTGTCGCTGAGGGGACACGCGGCTGCCCGCAGGCACGCCACGGCCGCTGAGGGGCCGCGGGCGCCCTGAGGGACACGGCAGGCCCGCGCCACTCCCTGCTGCGCAGCCGCCGCCGCCTCCTCCGCGCCGCAGGGTACGTTTCCCGCCCAGCATCGAGCGGCTCCGCCCCGCCGCTCCCCTCAGCCGCGGGGCGCGGGAACTGCCAGCCGCTGTGGCTGTGTGCCTCTGGGCGAGGCGCCGGCGGGCTGCCGGGAGCGGACTGGGCTTTTCGGCGCTCCCACCCTGTGAGATCGCAGCCTGTCCCTAAACGCTATCAATTTTTGTTCCCAAAGCTGGCACACTGGTGCATGCACTCTTTACATGTATTTCGACTATACATGTATAGTCGTCTGATATAAAATACAATTTGCTTAGAAGGCTAAGCACCCAGACTGGCACCTGCAGTCCCTTTAATAAAGTGGAAAAAACCAACAAAGCCTTGTTATTATATGTTGTAATTGGTGTGCAACAAATGTACTCATGACCCCTTTGTTAAATTTGTTTTCCTCTCCTCTGCCCATCTGTGGCAGGGGAGAGCGAGCGAGTGGCACCTTCTCAGGCAATCATTCTCCAGAAGCCCAGTGCCAGGCACCCACAACACCAGATCTCGCTTGTTCCTTGCACAGGCTGTCCGTCAGACCTGCTGAGCTCTGTCATGCTGGCACACCAGAACGCACTGGATTTCGGCACCATCCCCCTGAGGAAAGCCTTCGGTCCAACCCTGCATCCCCATTTCAGACTGTATATGAACATTGTGGACTTCTTCCCGCTCACCCTGGAACCATGCGGCAGTGTAGAAGCTCAGCTGTGACAGCCCTGCATGGGAGAGACTTGAATTCATCTAGGGAGTGTTTCCAAAGGCTTTGTGTGCAATCCTTGCTGCTTTCTTTTGTGATAATTTGCATCCCGAGAGCATTGCAATTCATTTGACTTTTCCAACATGTGTTTGCGTTTGGAGATGGAGAAGAGATTATGGGAAGCTTTAAATATAGCCATGCTTGAGCTTCCCAGTTGGTGGCCGTCCATTGCCTTGCCAAGTAGGCATCCAGTTGTGTTTGGACGTGAGCTGCCACAGCCAGACACGCAGCAACTGCAGCGTTGAAAAGCAGAGGATGGACGAATGTTTTTCCCAGAAAAACAGACAGAA
>NW_028147438.1:0-2668 GCF_008360975.1 Lichenostomus cassidix
GTTATAAATTAGATCTCAATAATCAATCAGAGACAATGTCCAATTAAGTATAATTTGATTTATTTAGAGCAAGCAGGTATCAGCGAGGCAGCGCTGGGCAGATAACTGCACCGAAATAGTCCGAGCCCTCCCTTTTTATGCAGTCTCTATATTTTCTGACCACGTATATCTTCCGGAGTCGGTGCAGCCCTTTGTGTCATGGTGTTAGATGATCTTATTCTGCCCTTCGGTGGTCGTGGGAAACAAGTTCTTGTATGTTCGCAGTGTCGTTCCCCCCCGCCCCAAGCAATGATTCTATATCAGCCCACTCCCAACAAATACAGGATACAGGATGTGCAGGGTGGGGGTCTCCCTCCCCTTTCTATTCGGTTCTGTGGGCAAACAAGATGCCTTAACAGGATGCGTTGGGGCCCCTTTTCCTCTCTCTTGCGATTCTTGCGAATTCTTATCACAATTCCCCTCTCTCTGTATCTCCATTTTGTTCACAGAATCGCCTTAATGCTTCACGGCTTAAGATGAACTCTTCTTCCATCTCACTCTCTTGTTGTTCATGTATGCTTTCATATTTTGCTCTAACTAACATTAAATGCGCCGCTTCCAGTCTAACTATAGCTATCAGCCTGTTAAAAATACATGGTCCGAAAGTCAGAGTTAGTACAATTACTACTAGGGGCCCTGCTAGTGTGGAGAGTAGAGTCGTTAGCCATGGGGAGGTATTGAACCAGCTTTCATACCAGCTCTGTCGACTCTCTCTTTTTCGCTTATCCAGTTCTTTCCGGAGCTCAGACATTGCATCTCTAACAACTCCTACCATAAACACAACATTCTTCTTTTAGGGCAACGCACAGTCCTCCTTCTTGGGCTAGTAGGAGCTCTAATCCTCTCCTATTTTGGAGCACCATTTCAGATAGGGACCTCAATGATGTTTCTAAGGCACTAATAGAACTTTCAATTTTGGTTATATCTTCATCTACAGTTTCTCGCAAATTGGCAAATTCTGTGTCTTGTTTTACAAGGGAGGCTATACCTGTGCCTGCTCCTGCTGTGCCTAATGCTAATAGGGTTGCGATAGTTATAGCTGTAATAGGTTCTCTTTTTACAAGGTGATGCCCTGCAACCGAATGGTGGTCATATATGTAATCACCTGGGTACTAGGTGATTCTTGGCACTATTACTACTTGTATGCAATAGTCTGATGGATTAAACTCCTTTAAGGGAATACAGGGAGTTACCCCTACACTTGCACATACCCATTTAGCATTTTTAGCAGGTATTAGCCAATCTGCAGGCTCTTTTGGTTTTTGGGCTTGCATTGTTACTTTACATAGGTGCAGTTTAGAAGATGGGATTTTTCCTATGCACCTTCCTTCTCCTGATACCTGTGCCAATGTGATACCAGATTTTGTTCTTTTGCCAGATTTCCACAAACATTGAGCAGGGTTGCTCCCATTTACCCTTCTAGCTTTTTCAATTGCTGAGAAACGGAGGCTTGACAATCCAATATGAATTTACCACAAGCTTCAGTTTATTGATTTACAGCATACAGTTTTATAGTGTAGTTAACTAACTCATGCATATTCTGTAATCATACAATACTATTGGTTATATACTTCCACGCCCTAAGTTTGGCTACTTGCCTTAACATGTATCTATGTTTACCTATAGTGCCTGATTTCTACATATTTGTTACCAATTAATGCATTCTAGATGGCCCCCACGACTCCTATGTTGCAGAAAGTCGTGGTGACCTTAGATCGCTGATTGGACGAAGGTATCTAATTAATAGTTGGCTGAATATGGCTATTGTTAAGAAGCGGCTTGTTAAGTAGCAATCTATCTACATCTGCGTGTCCCTTCTCTAGAAGCCAGCTTTCCACATTCAATTGTTCCCATAGCTTCATGGAAGGGTGGTCTGGTGTTACAGCATAGCCATCAGTGGTCTGTTAATTCTGGGTGTGTTTTGTTTAGGACCTTATAGCTGGCTACCATAAGTCTCCATAATTCATCAGTTATTTCTCCCGAGGGGGTTGGGGGTATTTCGGTTTTGGATATGGTGGTACTTTCCTCACGGTCTATGCCTAATCCATCTGCTTCAGTATTTATCACGTCTGTTATGACCCGGTTTGGTCCCACTGGTTCAGGGTCATTGGGGAGAGGTTCCTTCTTTATATAGATAAGACCACCTCTGTCGGTTCCTGATTCCCAGTACCTTATACCCCAGGTCTTGCCTAGTAGCCACGTAGGATCTTGGGGTTGTGTTATATTTATGTATAACCATTTACAGGTTACTTTGGGCCCTGCTCCCCTCCTTCCAATCTGGCTACTATAGTCAGGTGGATTACAACCGTAAGGTCCCCACCCAACTTTAATATGCTTGTCTCTGTCTGGGAGCCAGGGGTAAGCTATGGTTTCGCATCCCCAATAAGCACAGTAATAAGAATTTGGGTGGTTGCAATATCCCTTTCCGGGGTTTGCACTAGGGCAAAAATACCAACCTTTACCTTCAAGCATACAAGGTTCTATAGGAGCTAAAGCACAAAGGGATGCATTAAAACTGATTTGCCCCGGTCCGAGTCGGGTTTGGATTAGGGTTTGGCTGTCCCATTGTCTTAACGTCCAGCGAAAAGGTTGGTGAGGGTGTACATCAGAGGTAGTACATGTAAATGTT